>NC_080171.1:121517772-121660272 GCF_950295315.1 Erinaceus europaeus | reverse complement strand
AGGAAGGTCACCGATCAGAGACTCAGAGAAGCAGATGAGAGAAACTAGGTAAGGACACTGAGCAGTTTATGGCAAAAGGAGGGTGATAAAGATATCACAGCTACGAGGTCGGGCGGTGGCGCAGGGGGTTAAGCGCACGTGGTGCAAAGTGCAAGGATCTGAGTAAGGATCCCGGTTCGAGCCCCCAGCTCCCCACCTACAGGGGTGTCGCTTCACAGGTGGTGAAGCAGGTCTGCAGGTGTCTGTCTTTCTCTCCCCCTCTCTGTCTTCCCGTCCTCTCTCTATTTCTCTCTGTCCTATCCAACAACGATGACATCAATAACAACAACAATTATAATAACGACAACAAGAAAAACCCAACAAGGGCAACAAAAGGGGGAAAAAGCAAATTTAAAAAAATAATTAAAAAAAAAAGAAATCACAACTACTTGAGGGGTTCCAGGAAGCTAGAGGCAGGTGACAGCCACCAGGGAAAGAGTTCAGCTGATAAAGTGCAGGACCTGTTTGCCTGAGGGTCCTGGTCTGACTGCTGGTACTGACCCATGGCGTTGGGAGTACCCAGATGGTGGTCTGGCTTCTCTGTCTGTCTGTCTGTCTGTCTGTCTTATGTGAAACTTGGTGTATCTTATAAAGTAAATTAAATCTTTTAAAAATGTTATTGATTAGTTGGATAGAGAAGTTGGAGATAGAGGAAGAGAGACAGAGAGACACCTGCAGCACAGTTTCACCACTTGCAAAGCTCTCCCCCTGCAGGGAGTACCAGGGGCTTGAACCTGGATCCTTCTGCATTGCAACATGTGTGCTCAACCAGGTGCATCACCGCTCAGCCCCTAATTAAATAACTCTTTGGGGGGGGGGGAAGGCTGGAGGAATCAATGGGCACAGGAGAGGAACAGATGAGAAGGGAAGTGGGCAGTGGCACACCCAGTTAAGAGCCCACATCACAGTGCACAAGGACCTGGGTTTGAGCCCTTGTTCCCCACTTGGAGGGGGAAGCTTTATGAGTGGCGAAGCAAGTCTACAGGTGCTTATCTTTCTCTATTTTTCCCTTCTCTCTCATTTTCTCTCTGTCTTATCAAATATAATAGGAGGGGGGGAAAGAAAAAGATAAAAAGTCTGCTGGGAGTGGTGGATTCATAGTGCCAACACCGAGCCCGGCAATAACCTTGGCGGCTGAAAACGACTTTTTGTTTTTGCCTCTAGGGTTATCACTGGGGCTCAGTGCCAGCACTACAAATCCACTGCTGCTCTTGGAGACTTTTTTTCCCCTTTTTGTTGCCCTTGTTGTTTATCATTGTTGTTGTTATTATTATTGTTATTGCTGTCATTATAGGACAGAGAGAAATGGAGAGAGGAGGGGAAGATAGGGAGGGGGAGAGAAAGACAGACACCTGCAGACCTGCTTCACTGCCTGTGAAGCGACTCCCCTGCAGGTGGGGAGCCGGGGGTTGGAACCTGGGATCTTTACGCCGGTCCTCGGCTTTGTGCCATGTGTGCTTAACCCACTGCGCGGCCGCCCGACCCCCTAAAACATTTTTTTTCTAATGAGAAAATAGTTGAAGCAAGAATGAGAATGGCAGATCCGTCAGGTAGGTAGTCTCAGATCAGGTGAATGCTTGCAGTTCCTCCTTATAAGCTTCACTAACGATTTATTGATTTAAACTTGACTTACACGCATCTCGAATGTGAGGAGTGTAGCTTTATACTTCTACATGGGTTCAGGACTCACTGCATCGACCACCAATGGACACCAGGGCCCCAGAGAGTCCTTTTGATCTATTCCCTCTCTTCATGGACCCCAGTTCATCAATAACCACCAATTTTCACCAAGAATGACTTTTTTTAAAAGTTATGGTACAAGATGGATTTTTCCTATAACTTCTTCTTCTAGATTTTCCCAGTTCCTCACCTCTACCAAGATTATTTAGATAAATAAGGCAAGGAGTAGCACATATATTTGAAAAGGATAAGTGTGGCAGTGATAACACCTTTATGTAGGCCTCTAAGTGTATACTGGCACCAACACACACACACACACACACACACACACACACACACACACACACACACGGCCAGTCATTTCATGAGAAAAATCTTGTACGTGGGATGCTTCAGAATATCTTCTTTCATAAAAAAAAAAAAGAATCTTGTCTTTCAGGTCTCCACCAGCATAATAATACTGAAAATCTTTTAAACACACATGTGCTGCTAAAAAAGAACCATTTTCTCTACTACTAGTGACACAGATGACATGTGCACATGCAGCCTTCTTGTGTGTGACTTGTCCTCTTGAAGTTCTGCCCGTATCATCACTCTGCTGCTGGCTTGGTGATCACAGACAGGCAGAGGAGTTCAGCATGGTATCCACAGTGAAGCTTGCTTCACCTACCCTGGCTTTCTTGTCTAAGAATTATCCCAGAGTAAAATTACAGACCAAGTTAACTATAAAGTCACAACTCACCAAAGGGTTCAGGAAACACACAATAAGAAAAGTTATTAGCTATGCAGAAAGCAGCAAGGTTGATGATAATTAGCACAGTCTCCACTACCCAGGCCACCTGGAATCATTTCTTTATCTTTCCCTAACACACACACAGGCATGAACAAAATAATGCAGAACTGTCGTGAATGTGAACAGAGTTTCCAAAAGGGGAAACTCAGACCCCGTCTATTTTATTACCATAAAGAAGTAAGCTTTTAACTGTAGTATGATTGTACTGTAAAGTGAACCATTTTCCTTGTGATATTTAATTTATTATTAGTAGCACTCTACGAATGATTCCCGCACAAAGAATGAATAAGACTGGGAACTGGGATAGGGTGACGGGAAAGAGTTGCCTCCTGAAGCAAGAGACACACGGTCAGGCTTCTAAATTGGATTTTTCTACTGAATCCATATGGAACATGGAAGATTAAAAGCAAGAAGTTGTGAAATTCAAGTAAGATAGGATTACTGTCTGCTGCCTAAGGGACTGGACTCGCCAGTATTCTGAGTATTTCCAGAATGTTCCACCTCCACTCCACTGACTCCTGTACTTGTCAGTGGCATCCCTTGAAATTTCAAGCAAAGTAAGCTAACAGGCCAACATATCTTTCTGCTTTCCATGTCTCTCTGATTTAAAAAGGGCCTTATTACCTGACTAATAAAGTAGAAAATTGGCTATCAGACAGGTGCTTATGATTCTATCTAGCAGCTCAGTAACACTTAATAACAAGACTCTAAAGCCCAAGTGGAGCTTTAGATGCAGGGTTTGTATGAATTTGAGAAATGTTAGATCCTGTCCTCCAAAATGAAGATAGCTCTATGAACATATAGATCATACTGCAGGTAGTCAGATGGAAAGATGTCAACGTCTCTATGAAAATATAGATCATACTACAGGTAGTCAGATGGAAAGATGTCAACTTCTCTAGAGACGAATCACTTTCATGGGCAAAACTCCAGACTAATAAGTAGTTTGCTATATTTCCTTCTGTTCATGCCACACACCCCCCCCCAAGAGGGTCACTTTGGATTCATGCAAACACAAAGGCCAGCCTATGTGCATACGACCAGATGCTATCTGTGATGTACAAAAGTTCTATCTTTGGAGTTACTGAGGACTCAAAAACTATATGAAACTGGTTAAAAGAAGTAGTAAAGTATGTCATGCTTCTGATGAGATGGTTCAAACCAGACTGTTTCAGTGACCAGGTGTGGGTAGGACCTGCGACGGCTCGGAGCTAGCTATCCCTCAGTGTGTCAACAACGACATTTCACAAGGTCATGAGTGAACACTCGGGGGGCTGATGTAAAGTCTATAATCCAGCACCTAGACGAGGGAAGAGATGAGCATGATGTCGTGGAGAAGAGGCTGAGTGGATGAATTTGAAGGAGCTTAACAGGTCATTTTAGTCATAGGTTTTCTTCAAGTTTGGGAGCTACTTTCTACCTTAATCCAACTTTCTAGCTCTATTCTCAACTCTGACACCATCTTCTCAGACAATAGCATGAACTACCAGGCTCAGGCAAAAATGACTAGTCATGGGCACAAGGATGGTACCTAAAACAGACTTCCTAGCTTCTTTTCACCCTAAGATCCCTGTTCTTATCTGCTCTCTTCCTTTTGGTTCTTGTTTATTAATGATTTTGTCCTGCTTCTTATCTGCCTTTTAGCTACCAAGTTGCAGATGCTGGCTACTGACTATTAGTAGAGCAGAAAAACATTTTAGGATGACTGTCCAGCTAGTACTTGTTTACAAGAAGGACAGAGACGAGCTGACCTGCAGAGACACACAGAAGCATTCACACAGGAACAGAACACAATGGAGATGTTAATGTGGAAAGAAAAATCCTAATTCCACCCAACCAGCATCACAGCTGACTTAATGGCACTGAGTCAAATCAACATAGCTCAGTAGCTTACACTCAAATGACGCATATGCCTGAGAATATTTATGGGGAGATAAATCATCTAAGACCAAGATTCCCAAATTACTTACACCAGAATAGAAAATCTTACAAACACTGATGCCAATTTCCATGCTAACATTCAATATAATTTTAGAAACAACAGATTGCAACAAATGTGTTTGCTCCCAGCAAGAGAAATCCTGCCACCTCAACCAGCTAAGGCAGTGACATGGCAGTTTGAAATTTATTCAGAGGGAGCCTCAGAATGGCTTCAATCAGCACAGTGACTTTCTGAAAGAGATATACCTCAACTGATCCCCCCCCCCCCAATGTTTATCTATGGTAAACATTCTAAGAATCCCAGAGAAGATGTTGGACCAGTCTCTTCTATAATATCATGCCAACAAAGGCTTGCCTCAGAATCTTGTTTCTTGCATGCTCTTGACTGGTGAAAATATATTTTAAAATCTGTTGTAGTCAAGTCTCCATCCCATAGCAAAAGGAAAAAAGAAATAAAAAAGAAAAGAAACAAACAAAAGCTATCACGGCGGGCAGGGGAACAGTGGCGCAAGTACTTAAACACACAAAGTACTGTGCTCAAGGACCCATGCAAGGTCAGCCTGACTTCCCTGGGCAGGTGACCTCAGCAATGTGTCCTGGAACCGCCTCCCCCCCAGAGCCCTGTCCCACTAGGGAAAGAAAGCAACAGGCTAGTGGGGGGGGGTGCAGTATGGATCCACCTGTCAATGACCATGTCCAGCGAAGAAGCAATGACAGAAGCCAGAACTCCCACCTTCTTCACCCCATGAAGAATTTGAGTCCATACTCCCAGAGGGATAAAGAAAAAGGAAGCTTTCAATGGAGGGGAGGGATATGGCATGCTGGTAGGGGGGAAATGCATGAGTTTTAACCGTCTTATTCCACAATCTTGTCAATCATTATTAAATCACTAATAGTATTTTTTTAAAAAAAAAGTTGAAAAATAAGGACCATGAAAGGATCCAGGTCTGATCTCCCGGCTCCCAACCTGCAATGGGGGTGCTTCACAAGTGGTGAAGCAGGTCTGCAGGTGTCTCTCTTTCTCCTGCTCTATCTCCCTCTCCCCTGCCAGTTTCTATCTTCCCTATTAAATAAGAAAGAAAGAAAGAAAGAAAGAAAGAAAGAAGAAAGAAAGAAAGAAAGGAGGAAAGAAAACAGTCATCATCAGTTTTTAAAAGAAAAAATATCCTGAAAAGGAAATTTTTCTACCGTGAGTTTTGAAACATTCATTGGGACTTTAGTTCAAATGATAAGCTTTTATATCGAGACCTATGATTGGCTCGTAAGAAATCCAACAACATACCACATCTAATGGTTTTGTATCAAAAATGCCAATGTTACAAAAATAAATAAATATAGATATCATAAATGGCAACTATGAACAATTGACATATATGAAGTGTACAGAAAACCAGAGCAAAAGTCACAGAAAATTTAGTCTCAATCTACGTGAGATATTTCCAAATTACTTTTTTAAACAGAATGGTAAAGCATCTAGAAACTCAAATGCAAATCCACATCAAGTGTTTCAGAATCCCCTTTTGTCTTTCCATTTGTTTCACTGGAGTCTGTGGACTGCTAATATAGTACCTTCACGGTCTACACGCACGTGAGCATGAAATGCAGAAGATATTTTCCCCGGAAAACAACTTCGTTTGGCAACATTTTTCTTCCAGAAACAGAGACATCAACAGCTTAAACATTAACTTCAGGACTCACCCACACAAGCCAGGTGCCAACGACCAGAGACAGCATTTTTCCAGATGTTGGACAGGTCCACATTTCATGTTCCAAGAGATGATGAGATGGGAGGGTGAACAAAAAAAAAAAGTGAAGAGAAAATAGTTTAGAAATCATTTAACAACTGGTGGCAAGTTCCCCCCAAAGCATAAGCTTTCCCTCCTCTGTAGAAACTGCTCCTTTTCTAGAAACAAGACTCCATGGGCTGATGAGCAAGTTGCTGCAGAAAAACAAGGTAGATAATTCATGTGTGATCGAAAGAGCTCCTTCTTCACCTCTTCATCAAGCAGATGAAAATAAAATCTTTGTCAGTGGCATTTGATTATGTAATGACTATTTCTAGAAAGGGGCTATGAAAGAGTTATATGAACATATAGGGATGTAAAAAATAATTTAAACAAATCTGGGCTACAATGGGGGGGGGAGCATAGTAAAGGAAACTGAGGCTGACTCAAACTCACGATTGGAAATACCCAAACCATGGCTAATTTAAACTTATAAGCAGAAAATTCAAGAAGATTATTTATGCATTGTAGCAAGCATTTTATTAAAATAGTCCTGATTATACACTCTGGAGTACAAATTATAATCTATTTTCAACATGTCACAGGTCAGAATCATAGAATAGAATTAGAATTCTTGGGGGCTGGGCGGTAGCGCAGCAGGTTAAGTGCACACTGGGCAAAGCATAAGGGTCCTGGTTCAAGCCCCCGGCTCCCCACTTGCAGGGGAGTCGCTTCACAGGCAGTGAAGCAGGTCTGCAGGTGTCTTTCTCTCCCCTTCTCTGTCTTCCCCTCCTCTCTCCATTTCTCTCTGTTCTGTCCAACAACAACAGCAATGGCAACGATAAAAATAACAAAAACAACGTCAACAAAAATGGCCTCCAGGACCATGGGTTCATAGTGCAGGCACTGAGCCCCAGCAATAACCCTGAAAGCCAAAAAATAAAAAAAAAAAAAAAAAAAAAAAAATAAATTAAAAAAAAAATATATATATATATATATATCAGGATTCTTCTAAGGGTATGGAAACAAGCAGCTGTTGTTATCCTCATTACTATCAGCACTGCCTTTCTTATAGAGCACAGAAGATGTTGCCTGACATACGATTTCTAGGAACCAAGCTTTTTAATCCTCTAACCATGACAGTCGCTCTATTGGGAAGAGGTTTCACAGCATAAAATCATCTGAAACATATTTTCAAGCCGATGAGAACCCCCAAACTGAGCCTTCACTTACAGCAGCTCATGTGTCATGAGCTTTCTACCTGAGCAGTCAGTCACCTTGGAAAGCCAGGCTGTGCCAAGGTCACGCCAGAGGGATTTTGTGATCCTTGGTTCCACTGGACCTCCTGGGCCTCTGCCTTACAGATGTACACTACGAATTCGTTCCATCAAAAGCTACTGTCAGAGCCGGGGCGGCAGTGCAGCGGGTTAAGTACAGGTAGCACGAAGCACAAGGACTGGCGTAAGGATCCCGGTTCAAGCCCCCAGCTCCCCACCTGCAGGGGAGTCGCTTCACAAGCGGTGAAGCAGGTCTGCAGGTGTCTGTCTTTCTCTCCCCCTCTCTGTCTTCCCCTCCTCTCTCCACTTCTCTCTGTCCTATCTAACAATGACGACATCAGTAACAACAATTACCACAACAACAGTGAAAAAAAAAACAAGGACAACACAAGGGAAAATAAATAAATAAATATAAAAAAACCTACTGTTTGGATTAGGATCCCAGTTCCAGCCCCTGGCTACTAGCTATCTACAAAAATGGAGGACACCCCCCCAACTCTTTATCTGTACTATTCCAGCCTTTAGGTCCATGATTGGTCAACAATTTGTTTGGCTTTATTAACTCTCTTTTCAGCCACCAGATTCCAGATGCTAGCAGGATGCCAACCAGACTTCCCTGGACAGACGACTCCACCAACGTGTGCTGGAGCCCTGCCTCCCCAGGGATCTGCCCCACTAGGGAAAGAGAGAGACAGGATGAGAGTATGGATTGACCAGTCAACGCCCATGTTCAGCAGGGAAGCAATTACAGAAGCCAGACCTCCCACCTTCTGCAACCCACAATGACCCTGGGTCCATGCTCCCAGAGGGATAAAGAACAGGAAAGCTATCAGGGGAGGGGATGGGATATGGAGTTCTGGTGGTGGGAATTGTGTGGAGTTGTCCCCCTCTTATCCTATGGTTTTTCCAATGTTTCTTTTTATAAATAAAAAATAAAAAATAAACTCTGGTGGTGAGAATGGTGCAGAATTATATCCCTGTTATCTTATAATTTTGTTAATTGATATTAAGTCACTAATAATTTTTTTTTAAAAAAGGAGTATGTGGCCACCCTGTGTAAGGCCAATCATCACAGGAAAGGAAAAACATCCAGGGAGGTGAGTCCGCAGGTAGAGTGCAGGATCCCCGTGGGCCTAGTTTCAGTCACTGGCCAGGGTCTTGAACCCGGGTCCTTGTGCACTGTAATGTGTGCACTTAAACAGGACCACTACCATCTGGCTCCAGTAAATCTTTTTTTTAAAGTCAAAAAAGGGGAAAAAATAGCAAGGATGTAAGTTAACACTTGGTACAGAGTATTGATTAAAAAAACAACTGCATTTGCAACCGAACAAGAAATAGCCTATGATAAATTATAAATTCAGAAAGTGTGGCCTACCTCTCAGCAGACGGCAGGATGAGAGTGGCTGCCCAAAGAGCACTGGAAGAAAGCTGGACAGGCTACAAACCCCAGAGATGAGGCCGGTGTCCTCACTCAGTTCACAGCTCTTAAAACACAGCGACACAGGGACACTGCCCACTTTCTCTCTGAGTCCACAGATGCCTAGAAAAGTACCCCTTGGAAGTCTTCCTGACATTCACCGGACACTTGACAACTTGAGGACTTAAACTGTGGATATCATCTGGATTAATCAATTCTCTATCACCCTAATAATGAACAAGCAATTTTCTTCTCATTGTAGCTACAAGAACTGTAATTGTAATGACCAGAGAATGGGATGTATATTTTATTTCTATTTGCTAGGGAATCGGGAAATGAAATGCATGTGTGTATCATTATAATGGAAGAAGGTTTAAATAATTTCTTTTGGTTACACCTGCCCCCTGTTCTATCCCCAGTTATCCAGGTACAAGAGGGTGACTACAGTGAACAGAGACAACTGGGAGGACAATAGAGGGAGTCTGAGATGTAAGGCTAGTGGTCCCTCAGAAATAAGTTAAATCTGAACAAGCTGTAACTAACTCTTTTGGGGGGGGTGAGAGAAAGAGAGAGAGCAGAGTAATAGGTACCATATTTTTTTATTGAGTTATAATAGAGATAAAAACAAAATGAGGAGTCCAGGCAGTGGGACACCTGGTTAAGCCACACAGTACAGTGCACAAGGATCCAGGTTTCAAGCCCCTGGTCCCCACCTGTCGGAGGTGGGGGGGGAGTGGATTTCATAAGTGGTGAAGCAGGGCTGTAGATGTTTCTCTGTCTCTTTCCCTTTCTACTTCCCCACCACTTGTCAATTTCTCTCTGTCTCTATCTAATGATAAATAGATAATTTAAAAAGACAGATAAAATAAAATGAAACTTGGTGAAGATCTTTGGGAATAAAAACAAAGCTATATAAAATTAGGGTGGGCTTTGGAATGCTCCTAACTGTGATCTCCACCTTGGCAGGAACGTTGAGTTCCTACTGAGAAGACGAGGCATGTCCAAATATGCCGCCAGACGCTACATTCCAACTTAACTTGTTCACACTTGGGACCCAGTGACCATGTCCATCACCTTGCTGGTGTGTCTTGAAACAAATGAAAGTGCTTGTCTAGGGACTGTCTCTCAAGGGTGGTCCAGGATCCCTGGAGGGCATCTAATTCTGTTTTAGGAAGCCTTCTTAGGTCTTTTCCTAGTGACACTAAAAGGGTATATTCCGTTTCCCAACACTCACTCACTCAGGAGTCTACGCTGGACATTTCTAGAAGCTCCATGACACAGAACGGCTCACACCCTCACTGCCACAGCAGACAGAACAATCTGATTCTATTCCATTAAGCCAGACACGGAATAGATTCACAATGCCTCCCCCCCCACTTTCCTTTTTTGCCTTAAATTATTTTTTATTTGGAGAACATAGTTAATTCTCATACAAATATTTATGTTAACAAAGAATGGACTTTTATTATATTTGTTAGTGAATTAAAAAATAAATATTTAATACGTTTCCCAGTTGCCATTTCAAAGTCAGTATCACCAGACATGACATGCATGAATGAAAGTTCTTCTGTTTCAATTATGTTTAAGAACGGGTAGAGCTCCTGAGACTAAAACATCTGAGAACCTCTATAACTAGAGGAAAAGACAGGGAGTCCAGTGATACGAGACAAGACAAGGCTGCAGAAGGAGGCCAGGAGAGACCATGAAGCTTTCTGGGTCTTTAGCTAAGAACTACCAGACAGATATAAAGCCATTCCAAACTGTAGAAGGCTTCGATTATCATCGCCGTCATGTATCTTGTAGTCGCACATGATTATTCACTATTCAACTACTTCTCTACCCTTTAGTGACTCATAAAAATAACTTGGCAGTGAAAGTGCTTTGCAGATGCCTATCACAGGGAGGTGAGAATTGTGCCCATGTGTTAACAACTGGACTGTAGTCATTCATTGAGACAATAACACACACACACACACACACACACACACAATCATATATATAATTCACTAACAAATACAATAAAAGTCCATTCCATGTCAACATAAATATTTGTATAAGAGTTAACTAGTTTGGGTCCAGGGTAGATAACATAATCATTATTCAAAGAGACTCTCATGCCTGAGGCTTTGAAGTTCCAGGTTCAATCCCCCATACCACCGGAAGCCAGAGTTGAGCAGTGCTCTGGTTAAAATTAATTAATTAATAATAATAATAATAATATGTTCTCCAAATAAAAAGTAACTTAAGGTTAAAAAATGGGGGGAGGCATTGTGAATCTATTCCATGCCTGGCTTAATGGAATAGAATCAGATTGTTCTGTCTGCTGTGGCAGTGAGGGTGTGAGCCATTCTGTGTCATGGAGCTTCTAGAAACGTCCAGCGTAGATGCCTGAGTGAGTGAGGGTTGGGAAAGGGAATATACCCTTTTAGTATCACTAGGAAAAGAGTCAGACCTAAGAAGGCTTCCTAAAACAGAATTAGATGTCTTCCAGAGGTCCTGGGCATATATATATCCTCTACCATAAAGGTTTATCACTCTTTTGTGAACCTTAACTTTTTTTTTTGCCCTTGTTTTTTATTGTTGTTATAGTTATTGGTGTTGTTATTGATGTCATTGTTGGATAGGACAGAAAGAAATGGAGAGAGGAGGGGAAGACAGAGAGGGCGAGAGAAAGACACCTGCAGACCTGCTTCACCACCTGTGAAGTGACTCCCCTGCAGGTGGGAAGCTGGGGGCTCGAACTGGGATCCTTAGGCCAGTCCTTGCGCTTTGTGCTACCTGTGCTTAACCCACTGCGCTACGGCCCGACTCCTCCTTAAAGTTGTTTTACAAAACAACTTTCTCTACATGGTCAGATGCAGTACTTGGACTATGCTTACCTTAAAAAAACTAAAAAAAAAAAAACAAAAAAAAAACTTTCCGGCTAATGTAGAGGTAGGAAAGGTTTATAGACAACCTTTTTTTTTTTTTTTTTTTTCCTCCTCCAGGGTTCTTGCTGGGCTCGGTGCCTGCACCATGAATCCACCGCTCCTGGAGGCCATTTTCCCCCCTCTTGTTGCCCTTGTTGTAGCTTCGTTGTGGTTATTATTATTGCCCTTGTTGACGCAATTCGTTGTTGGATAGGACAGAGAGAAATGGAGAGAGGAGGGGAAGACAGAGAAGGGGAGAGAAAGACAGACACCTGCAGACCTGCTTCACCGCCTGGGAAGCGACTCCCCTGCAGGTGGGGAGCTGGGGGCTCGAACCGGGATCCTTACGCCGGTCCCTGCGCTTGGCGCCACATGCGCTTAACCCACTGCGCCACCGCCTGACACCCTATAGACAATCTTTTTATTATCTCACAATAATAGTAGCTCCCACTCCAGTGGGGCTCTGGGAGGGGCGGGAAGCGGACTTCACAGGAAAGGCAGCCCATTCTAACCTCCTGTGCAACTTGGAAACTCTCTCTGCCCCCTCTGAAGTGTTTTAAACTTTATCCAGTGTCACAACCTTTTTTCTTCTTTTTTCCCCCTTTTTCCTTTATTGGGGGATTAATGTTTTATAGTCGACAGTCAATACAATAGTTTGTACATAACAATACAACCCCACCAGGTCCTCTGTCATCCTTTTCCAGGACCTGAACTCTCCCCCACCCACCCCAGAGTCTTTGACTTCAGTGCAATACGCCAACTCCAGTCCAGGTTCTACTTAGTGTTTTCTCTTCTGATCTTGTTTTTCAGCTTCTGCCTGTGAAGTTAGGAAAATATCTCATTTTCTTTTCACCGAGAAACTCTATAGGCAGAAAGCTAATATTCATCTTACTATAACTATAAAATCTCTAAGTTGTAACTTTAGAGTTGGAAAGATGAAAAACAATTACTTTGATATGCAGTTACTAGGAATAAATATCAGCTGGATACGTGATTATGATTTTAATAACAAGAGCATAATTGTATGTTAGAAAAATCGGTGAGAAGAGACAGATGACACAGGCATATCAAGGTAAAGAGGGACTATGGAATGTAGCCGGGGGCAAGGCTGGTCACAGCAGAAGATGCTATCAACGCTCTGTGCAGGAATGCCTGCTAGAACAGCACGACCGAGGGACAGCCTGTACCTTACAGGAAGCGACTGATAAACGGCCAGATCTTTCCCTCCAGACAAGAGATGGTAAAGTAGCCAGAGGAGAGGACACAACTTTCAAAATGCTAATGGCATTCGAGAACACAGTCATGGAGCTGAACATTCCGTGTTGTCAATGACGCCTTTTTAAAAAGGTGTTTCTTCTTTATTAATATTATTATTTCAGTTGTTGATGTGTGAAGCCAGGGGGAGAAGGGTCTGGCTCCACAGAGGTGGGCTCTTTTTTGAAACAACTTTGTTTGGGTGCATTACTTGTTCTTTGGAAGCCTTAGTGCAGTAAAGACCAGAAATAAAGGTATTTCCAAGCTTTGGGACATAATACTTGGCTCACAACAGGTTTTCAGTAAATTGACAGTTATCTTTCTCCCCTTCCTTCCTTTCTTCTTTATTATTATTTTTTTTAATTGCCACCCAAGTTATTGCTAGGGCCTGCTGCCAGCACTATGGATCCTGGAAGCCTGTTTTTTTTTTTTTCATTTTATTTTATTTGACAGGAAAGAGATAAACTGAGAGGGGAGGGAAGATAGAATGGGATAGAGAGAGACACTTGCAACATGCTTCACCTCTTGTGAAGCCGTCTCCTGCAGGTGGGGACTGGGAGCTTGAACCTGGGTCTTTGCGCATCGCAACATGTGTGCTTAACCAGGTGCGCCATCATATGACCCTTTTTTCTTTTTTTTCTTCCTCTCACTCTTTCTTTTTTATAGAGACAGAGAAGGTAGAGAGGCAGAGACAATAAAAAAAAGACTACTGCGTCAAAACATCTTTCAATATGTTGGAGACTGGGCTCAAACCTGGGTCACACAGGTGAAAAAGCATATTGATAACCTTCCTTCAGAACCCATGAGATTACAAAATGAGACTGATCAGAATGAGAAAAAAAATAAAGAAAAGAAAAGGGGGGTCAGGTGGTAGCACAGTGGGTTAAGCGAACGTGGCGCGAAATGCAAAAACTGGCTTGAGAATCCTGGTTCCACCTTGGGGAGATTTCAGGTTAGATTCCAGATCACTGTTACAAAACAAATGTGGCAAGAAAAGGAGTCACAGGGGAGTCGGGCGGTAGCACAGCGGGTTAAGCGCAGGTGGTGCAAAGCGCAAGGACCGGCATAAGGATCCCGGTTCGAACCCCGGCTCCCCACCTGCAGGGGAGTCGCTTCACAGGCGGTGAAGCAGGTCTGCAGGTGTCTGTCTTTCTCTCCCCCTCCTCTCTCCATTTCTCTCTGTCCTATCCAACAATGAACAACTTCAACAACAACAACAATAATCAACAGGGCTACAACAACAAGGGCAAAAAAGGGGGAAAAATGGCCTCCAGGAGAAGTGGATTCATGGTGCAGGCACTGAGCCCCAGCAATAACCCTGGAGGCAAAAAAAAAAAGCAACAGACAGATCCAGGGAGAGGGCAGGAAGCCTAAGGAAAGACAGCCAGGAAGATCCTAAAAGGAAGAGTAAAGTCCTCCAAGACAGACAGACGACACAGAAGCAAGACACCCCAGGCAGAAGGGGATTTCATTCTAATGGGGAATGTGATTCCACTACACAGAATGCTGTTGTCCCTGAAGAAAAGGGGACAGATAAAGAGAAGCCAGCAGAGATGATGGCAGATGAGCTCACAGGCAGATTCCTGACAGGTGCTAAGCTGAAGGAGCACGTTGACCATGTCATCATACTCGCTACCAGACGTCACGAAGCAAAGCTCAACCACATCACTGGTGAACACCACAAGAGTCTATTTTTTTAATGTTTATTTATTTCCCCTTTTGTTGCCCTTGTTGTTTTATTGTTGTAGTTATTATTATTGTTGTCATTGATGTCTCTGTTGTTAGATAGGACAGAGAGAAATGGAGAGAGATGGGGAAGACAGAGAAGGGGGAGAGAAAGACAGACACCTGCAGACCTGCTTCACCACCTGTGAAGCGACTCCCCTGCAGGTGGGGAGCCGGGGGATTGAACCGGGATCCTTACACAGGTCCTTGCACTTGGCGCCTCGTGGAGTCTATTTATTTTTAAGAATTTTATTTATTTATTTATTCCCTTTTGTTGCCCTTGTTGTTTTATTGTTGTAGTTATTATTGTTGTTATTGATGTCATTGTTGTTGGATAGGACAGAGAGAAATGGAGAGAGGAGGGGAAGACAGAGAGGGGAAGAGAAAGACAGACACCTGCAGACCTGCTTCACCGCCTGTGAAGTGACTCCCCTGCAGGTGGGGAGCCGGGAATTCGAACCGGGATCCTTCCGGCTGTCCTTGCACTTTGCGCCACCTGTGCTTAACCCGCTGCGCTACCTCTTGGCTCCCACAAGAGTCTATTTTAAACAAATGTATTAATCACTGGAATCCAGGTTCACAATATTACAGGGGCAAAGCTTTGCAAGTGGTGAAGCAGGGCTACAGGTGTCTCTCTGTCTCTCTCCCTATCTCCCCGTCCCCCTCTCAATTTCTGGCTGATTTCCATCCAATAAATAAAAGAAAAATATGAAATTTTAAAAAATGAAAGAAAGCAAAAAAAAAAAAAAAGAAAAAGGAAGGGAGTAAGGAAGGAAGGCAAAAAGAAAGAAGAAGAACAAAATGGGAATAAGCAATCGCCAATATCATGGCCAGTCGGACACTGTGCACAGAACACCATCGCGCATCCTGCCCCTGACCTCGCCCTCGGTGACTGCAATACCTCTTGCTTCGTGCAGCCTATGTGAGAGACTCTCTCTCTCTCTCTCAAACACTCTCTAAATGTTTTCCTTCCTCTCTATCTCCTCATTTTGCACCATAAGCTTCTGCCTGAGCCTCTTAAAACACTACCTTTCAGCTTCAGGGTGAATACAGGCTCCCCTGTGATGCTGGCTAGAGCTCCCAGCCTCAATTTACTGCATTCTCTTTGGTGTTCCCTCAAATCGAGACGATCAATTTCAAATGTGCATAAAATCTTTATTATGCAACAACCTCACTTAGAGAGATACACATGCATAAAGCATAATCATACATGAACATCTGTGAATTCACCACCAAATGGAATACAAACACTGCCAACACCCGTGTGTCTGCCTTTCCTCCCATAGATTTTCCTAAATAATTCTGTTAACCCTTGGATAGTGTTGAGTCTTACAAAAATGACACTGTATCATTCACCCCTCTGCAACTTAAAAAAAAAACAACAATGATGAAGATTCATCCAAGTGATTGATCTATAGTTAGTTTATTTTTGTGGCTGCATAGTATCTCACTTTATAAAAATGCTATAGTTAATTGATGCATATTCTATTCTATTCATAGAACTTTTTGTTATTTCCAATTTCTTGCTACTATGAATATTTTTGAAATATTCCTTGGTGCATATGTGTGACAGTGTCTCAATGATATATAATAATATCCAGAATTACTATGTTGGACAATATGAAGTTTTAGAATATATATATATATTTATATTTTTATATATAATATATTTAATAATTTATATTTTATATATTTATTCAATATATGTAATATATATTTTATATATATTATTTTGCCTCCAGGGTTATCACTGGGGCTTGGTGCCTGCACTACAAATCCACTGCTCCTGTGGTCATTTTTAAATTTTTATTTTTTGATAGGACAGAGAGGAATTGAGAGGGAAAGGAAAGATAAAGAGGGGGAGAGATAGACACTTGCAGAACTGCTTCACAACCTGTAAAGAGACTCTCCCTGCAGGTAGGGAGCTGGGAGCTTGAACCAGGATCCTTGCACCGGTCCTTGCACTTCATACTATGAGCACTTAACCTGCTGCGCTACCGCTTGGCCCCCAAAGAATTGTCTTCATCAGTTTACCTCCTTCCTTCTAGGGATGTATAATATTTGACATTTTCATAAAATTCTTTTTTGAAACTCAACATTACCAAACTTCACATCACATATATTTCTGCTTGTGTGTACACGTTTCCTTATAAGATCAGCATTATCTCTCATTCAAGTTTTTTTTTTTTTTTTAACTTCTGTGATCTATATCAGTATCTCATTAGGTTTAAAAAAAATAAAAAAGGATTTCTGGTAGCCCACCCAGTTGATGGCACATGATACCAAGCAAGGACCTAGGTTCAAGCCACCATGCTACACCTGTAGAGGGAAACATAACAGGTAGTGAGGCCAGTTTGCAGGTCTCTTTCTCCCTCTCTATCTCCCCTCCCTATCAATTTCTCTCTGTTCTATCTAACAAAAAAGGAAGGATAAAAGGAAGGAAGGAAGGAAGGGAGGAAGGAAGGAAGGTAAAAGAGGAAACTATGGCTGCGAAGATCGTGGATTTGTTGTGCAGGCACTGAGCGCTAGCAGCAATTGAAAAGAAAAAAAAAAAAGGGATGGCACGTGGACACCCAGGCCTAGAGGAAGAGGCGTCAGAGGATGGGAACTGGAAAGGGAGCCGTCTGTTCGCTCAGCCAGAGAGCTTCCCCTTGGCTTAGCCATTGATGACACCAGTTGACCTTCCTGCTCCAAAGTGCCACAACTGGGATCATAATTCTTGAGTCAGTTGAAAATAGATGTTGGATACCATGGTCCAGACTAGCCGAGGAACCTCCAACATCACGTCTTTCAGGACAAAGAACTCTTAAACTCTGAACAACAACTAACAAACAGACTTTGAGGAACCTAAGTGACTCTCGTAAAATGAGGAAAGTCTGTATTGAGAAAGGAATGTCTGTATTTTATCAGCTAACCACTCTCCCCCACCCCAAGCTGAAAAAGCTTGAGGCTGAAACCCAGTGGCACTTCTATGCTCTTAAAAACAAAACACAACAACAGCCACGATGCTTTGATCACTACTTGTATACCTGTTTTGAAAAACAGCTCAGGAAAGGAATGCCAAAAGTTCCCGAAGTACAAGATAGGCATGCATTCCTTGTGGAGGAAATATTAGACCATGTCAGCAACACTGTCCAATCATCCCATCCAGCCTGTGTGTAAAGGTCCCAGGACAACACCCCCATATCATGGGGCAAGAGTCCCCCATGGGAAGGAGGTGAAAACAAGAGGCTTCAAACACACGCAGAGATCACTGGTCTTCCCTGCCCCCATCCTTGATGCCGCTTTCCCATCTCGCACGCCCCATACTCTAATAGGTCAACGACAAAGTCCTGAATTCAGTGTGTCTCCGTGAACAGAGAAGCGTGCACAGAAAGCAGGAGAGAACACCACCATTCAATCTGGAGTGAGCAGCCTGTACAGACAAATCCAGCTTGTCGCTACAACAACAAAGCCATCCAGTCATCAAGGAAAAAAATAAATAAAACCACTGGAATGCAATGAAGTGTTTTCAGTCCTGTACACCATGTACATCTGTTGTAAGGAGGGTGATCAAACTGCGAGTTGCAGTTACAGAGGCTTGATGGAGATCTTCAAAACATCTTTTTCTTTCCTTTTCTTTTAAAAAATTTTTTATTTACATAGAGATAGAGAGGGAGAGAGACAGAGCCCTGTTTCACCAAATGTGAAGCTTCCCTGTGCAAGTGGGGACCAGGGGTTTGAACCTGGGTCTTCACACACTGTAACGTGTACTGAAGTCTTCAAAATATTTTTCTAATGAATTCAGTTACAATAAATAGCTTTTAAAAATATATGAAGATTTTTTTTTCAATTTCTATCCTAGGACACAATATAAAGTCAAACCATTCTAATGATTTGCCTTTACTGAGTACCTACTGTGTAAAAGGCCAGTGGTGCAAAAAATAATAATAATAAATAATGACAATAAAAATAAATCCAGTGCTTGACAATTAAGTCTGTTTAAGTGTTTCTGTTTCTGCAGAGTAGGGTCTTATATATGCTCAGTTTCACTACAATTTCCTTTTTTTTTTTTTTTAAATTCATGACTTAAGTGTTTTACAAGTTTATACGATTTCAGGGTTCAGGGTATATTTTTCAATCTCATAAATAATGTAAGTCACCTATGTTCCACCAAAATTCTGTGTGTGTGTGTGTGTGTGTGTGTGTGTGTGTGTGTCTGTCTGTCTGTCTGTCTGTCTCCTTGGAATCAGTACAGAAGGAGAGCAGAGATAGATGGAAGGCTTGCAGCCCCGTTTCCCTGGCTTCCCCAGGCGGTGAAGAGGCTCCCGCCTGCACTGAAGGCACAGCTAGACAGACGCTCGCTCGACCTGACCTGATCGTCCATATCTCTCGGGCCAGCCCCCTGCCCAGCCCCAAGGTGGGGACGATGGGTAGAAAAAGAAACAGAACACATTTCTTTAACTACTTAGTTTCTGTGACTGCACTGCAACTGGCTTGCTAAGCCAATCCTACACAAACTTGCTCTCATTTCCTCAGTGAAATGTCACATGAGGAAATGATTTTTCCTTTTGTTTTTGCCTCCACCTTTTCTTGGTCTTGTAATTTTGACTAGAGTACTAATTTTGTGGGTCAGACACATTTTCTCAGATCAGCCCACTTCCTGCAGAGAGTGAACTGCACTTCAGGGAAGCTGCTGGTGGTCCTGCCGGCTGTTCTTTGAAACATCCTTTGAACAGCTCACAGGGAAAGCCAGTTGCTACCATTCAGCCTGGCCTAGTAGACTTTTACCTTCTGCTAGACTAATAACTAGTCAGAGGTAACCAACACTCCCTTTCCTCTCACCCAAAGGAGGTGAGATGAAATCATTCTATCAGATACACTGTATTTATCACTTCAATAGACTGTAATGGAACCACTCAGAGAAACCTTTGGAGGCTTTGCAAAGAATCTCTTTGAATTCATCCAAATCTGTGAGGAGAAGCAAAAGGAGGAAAATAAGATGAAAAGCCAGGTCACATGGTGACTGTGAGCGTACAGAACTGACTCAGGAAAAGCATTGACTTAACTGCCAGCGGGTTAGTGTGAACAATTATCCTGAACATCATCTTAACTCCTGCACAGAAATCCCACCAACTCCTCCATCCTCCAGAGAACAACCTTGTTACCTGTGTTTGTTAGTTGTTCAACAGTTCTTTAGTGTTTTATATGACAAATCATGTACACAGTGATATTCTCATTTCTTCACATCAAAATTGTACTTAAGTGTAAGCTGCCAAAGTCATATGCTATCAAGGTTTAAAAAAACAAAAGTTTTTTTGTTTTGCTTTGTTTTTGCCTCCAGGGCTGGGTGTTGGCACTATGAATCCACAGCTCCTGGAGGCCCTATTTTCCATTTTATTGGCTAGGACAGAAAGAAATTGAGAGGGGGAGGGGAGACAGAGAGGGGAAGAGAGAGAGACATCTGCAGACCTGCTTCACGGCCTGTGAAGCGACTCCCCTGCAGGTGGGGAGCCGAGGGGGGGTTGTCGAGCTTGGGTTCTTGTGTAAATCCTTGCACTTAGGTTAAATGCTTATGTGCATTTAATGTCATGTACCACCGCCAGACCCCCCCCCCAAACAAAAGATTCTTAATCTATCTTTATACTTCTGGAATGTAGATTTGAAGGCTGAAACAGCTATAGTCTCCAGTATAAAGTAACCTCCAGTATAAAGGTAGATGAATTGTCATTTAGGGAAATTAAGTGATGATGAACCCACAGTCTGGAAAATTTTAGCACTTTATTTTTCCTAAAGTATATTTACTTCATCTTCTACTTTATATCAGAACTATATCTGTGATAAAAAGGCGACATGAAGCAACCCAAAAGATAAGGATATGCTCATGTATAGAAAGTATGAGATATGAACCAAACTCTCAAGATACTTTTCTACTTGGTGAAAAAGTTTGACAACATTTCAGCAGCACTAGTCCCAGTTGCATTGTCTGACTGATTTCACCTTTCTGATAGTCAAAAAGCAAGAAAATAGCTAAGAATAGCAGCAATTACTCGTGCTTTATAAATATAGTGTAGGTGAGGCTGTAACAAGATAATATTCCTCAAGATGCATACAGCTTGTGAGAAAAAAAGTCCCAAAGCCATCTAAGCTTAAAAAAAAATCAGGTGTACAGATTTTTAACATTTATTATTTTAGATCTTAGTGGAAAATAAGAAATGCCATGAGAAGGAACCCAAGTGAGAGAAGATAAGGAAGCAACCCTGGTCCAGGCTCCGTGTGGGACATACTCCTAGGTGCAAAAGCTTCCTAGCTTACCATCCTCTCCTGCTATAAGACATTTTTTTTCCATCCATGGTGAGAACTAGATTATTTTAAGTATTTATAGTATTGATTACATATGAGCGAGAAACCACAGCACCACTTCCGTATACACAGTGCTAGGGATTGAACTGGGGACCTGAGGCACTCGAGTCTGATGCTCTCCCAGTTGATCTGTTGCTTCAGCCACCAGAATTGGGATTCTAGAGCTCATCTGTGTACTGCTCTTCTATATAAAATCCTCACATGGTCCCCATAACTAAGCTGACAAACTCCAAGATTTCATAAGCTCCAAGTCTTTATCATGTGTCAGACACAGTATCTGAAACCGAGAAGCTGGCATGTCCGAGTGAAAAGACACAAGTTCTCAAGAGAGAGGTGAAAATGAGTGTCTGCTAACGTACGTGCTTGCCCATTCCTGACAGGTGATGGCTGTTTCACGCTATTCGATCAGGATAGAGTTATTCTCTCCAATTTGAAACCTTGCACTGAAGACTGGAAATATTTCCGTTCCTGTATCATGGAAGCTGGCAGGGCTTTTTATAATAGTTTATCTCTCTGCATGTCCTCAGACATATGGCATACACAAGAGGAACGGCTTTGTCTTTTCATCCTTTTAGATCAGAAACAGATGAGCAACTCTCATGCTCGCTGACATGTGTATCATTGTATTTTCTAAACCAAGGAACTGCTCTAGGAACCAGCTGAAAAGCTTGCTAAAAGAGATTCAAGATAAGACAAGAGCCCAAACCAGGAGTTCTCTCACATGTTTCTGAATGCATTCAGCATTTTATGGGCATCTTGCCCAGTGTGTCTTATTTTTCTTTCATTCCAATCACTATCAGCTTGGCTCTCTAAATTCTAGTTTGCTTTTGAAAGTCTTGTCCAACTCACATGACTATACACTCATTTCTACAATGAAGAATGCTAATAATTACACAGATACTTCCAGCTTCCAAAGCTTAAATTATCCATGTAATTAAACAAAAATGAGCTAGAGGGGTGGTTTCTGTCATTTGTAAATAATTGACTCTTATCCATTTTGATATAAAGACCCAACCAAAGACTGGGCACTTTATTATTATTATTATTATTATTATTATTATTATTATTGGATAGAGACAGAGAGAAACTGAAAGGAGGTGGGAAAGTAGAGAGGGAGAGAGAAAGAGAGGTACCTACAGCCCTGTTTCATTGCTCATGATGCTTGCCCCCTGCAGGTGGAGACCAGGGGCTTGAACCCAAGTCCTTGCTCACTCTAATGTGTGCACTCAACCAGGTGCACCACTGCCTGGCCCCTGGCTACTTCTTCTTCATGCTGATTTGTCTTGGGTATGGAACATCCATCTTCTGTCCTAGGCCTTCTCAGGCATCACCGTACAACCATTCATTCAATGAGAAGTTACTGAACCATCACTCTGGGTTAGCACTATTTTTAGTGGTAAAAATAGGGATGAATACATTCTCTACCAACAGGAATATTATAAAGTATAAATTCATGGTTTATATCATGTGAGAGTTAAAAAGCAAAAGGAAAACTGAGAGACCTTCTAATAATGGTCCAGAAAAATTTCATGGGGAAGGTGATGTTTAAGCTAGACAGCAGCTGGTAGGATTTCAAGATGAAGAGACTGGGAGGGACTTGAAGAGAAGGGGTCAAGCAAAGAGCAAGGAGATAAAGCCCAAGCGGAGAAAATAGCAGCAGGTGCGACAGGTTTCCTGTTCAGATCAGTGTGAGGAAAAAAAAAAAAAAACTGGACTTGTAGGTTGAGGAGAGCAAACACCAGGTCTTCTTTCATATTTTACTTATTTACTATTTACTGAATAGAGCAAGAGAGAAATTGAGATGAAAGGGGAGAGAGAGAAGGCACACTGCTTCACCTTGTGAAGCTTCCTCCCTGCGGGTGGGGACCGAGGGCTTGAACCTGGGTCCTTGCACAGAGCCACATGAGCACTCAGTCAGGTGCACCACAGCCTAGTCCCTGCAAACACAACATCTGCAGGACAAGTATGAAGGACTTAGCTCTTACTGTTAGGGAATAGGAGAGGCTGAGATGTACAGTCAGCCAGGAAGAGACTTAATCAAAGTTGTAATGTGCAAGGGTTCAACTGGAAACAGAAGTTAGAAGTAGTGGGATGAGAATAGATTAAGATGATCACCACAACAATCTAAGAGGGAGATGACAAGAGTCTGGAGTAAGACTGGTGGTAATATCATAGAAAAACCAAAAATGGTAGTGGAGTCACCACCACTGACATTATTATGGTATGTGTCAAGATGGAGAGCAGACGGAAGAAGAAAACAGACATGGGAGTCAGGTGGTAGCGCAGTGGGTTAAGCATACGCGGCATGAAGCGTATGGACCGGCAAGAAGGATCCCAGTTCGAGCCCCCGGCTCCCTACCTGCAGGGGAGTCGCTTCACAGGCGGTGAAGCAGGTCTGCAGGTGTCTGTCTGTCTTTCTCTCCCTTTTCTGTCTTCCCCTCCTCTCTCCATTTCTCTCTGTCCTATCCAACAGTGACAACATCGATAACAACAACAATAACTACAACAATAAAACAACAAGGGCAACAAAAGGGAATAAATAAAAAATAAATAAAAAAATATTTAAAAAAGAAGAAAACAGACATAAAAATGATGACCAGGCCTCCCTCCTGGTGTCTCAGGACACATTCAGGAATAAGGGAAGGGAGCATGCAATTGATGGATGGCATTCTTAGCCATTATCAGTGATCTATTATGGAATAATCAGGTAAAAATGTCCACTTTCTAGTTGAAAATGCATTAATAGATTTTTAAAAAGGATTTTATTTATTTATTTATTATTGAGAGAGATAGAAGGAATGAAAGACAGAGAACCAGACATCTCTCTGGCACATACAACATCTAACTCTGGGCTTCATGCTTGAGAATTCAAAACATGGGCCCCAGATCAGATCAGTGGGGTCTACAGTTAACAATACATATATACTTTCCCCATATCAGGGAGCTACTCTCTGCCCTGATCCAGCTTTCTAGTCCTATTCCCAACTGCAACACCATTTCCCCAGACAATACCTTTAGCCCACCTACATGTTAGCCATCAGGTTCAGGCAGAAACTAGTACTCATGAGCCCCTCGGAATATACCTAAAATAGACCTACTAGCTTTTTCCAGAATGGAGACCCCAAATCTCATCTGCTATATTCTTGCTTTTAGGGTCCTGATTATTAAACTATTTGTTCTTTTTTAGCCACCAAGTTACAGATGCTACCATGATGCCAACCTGACTTCCCTGGACAGACGACCTCACCAATGTGTCCTGGAACCTCACCTCCCCAGACCCCTACTCCACTAGGAAAGAGAGAGACAGGCTGGGGGTGTGGATCCACCTGCCATCACCCATGTTCAGCAGGGAAGCAATTACAGAAGCCAGACCTTCCACCTTCTGCATCCCACAATGACCCTGGGTCCATGCTCCCAGAGGGGATAAAGAATAGGAAAGCTATCAGGGGAGGGGATGGGATACGGAGTTCTGGTGGTGGGAACTGTGTGGAATTGTACCCTTCTTATCCTACAATCATGCCAGTCATTATTAAATCAATAAAACACACACACACACACACACACACACACACACACACACATACACATACACTTTATCTACTACGCCACTCCCTAGACTGCAATAACAGATTTCTAGTGAAGACTGAAGCTAAAGTTCTGGCAATAGTCCGTCTAACCAATTCACAGTCTTGGTGCTAGAAAACTGAGAATTTGTTACCAGAACATCTACCCTAAACACCAAACCGGTGCTAGCTAGCATGGTGTTGCATCTTAATTACCAGGAGACAGTCTCTGCCTTCCTTGTCTCTCTCTCTCTGTCTCTCTCTCTCTCTCTCTGTCCTTCTTGTCTCTCTCTGTCTCCCCTCCCCTCTCTATTTTCCACCAGGGTTATCACTGGGGCTACTGTTCCTGGTGGCCTCTCTACTTTCTTTCATTTATTTTCCTGATAGAGACAGAGAAAGAAATGGAGGGGGAGGAACAGAGAGATAACTGATGTAGAAAGAGAAACGGGGAGAGAAACACCCGCAGTATTTCTCCACTGCTCCTTAAATTTCCCGCTTGGAAGTGCGGACCAGAGGCTTGAACCTGAGTTCTCACACATGGTAATTCATGACTCTATGAGGGAGACCATTGCCTGCCCAGATCAGGGAAGCATTAAGGTCCCCGTGTACTGGTGATTATTGGAAGGCTCAGAGACATTAAGAAATGTGTTGGTGACAGCAGAGAGGTGGCTGAGCTCTGATTCAAGTGCTTGCTCTGCAGCTACATTAAGAAATGACGCTTACCCCTGCCTGCCATTTCAAAGCCAACATGGAAGAACTAACAAACACACTGTCTTTTGTCCACTACTATCTTTTTTCCCCAATCTGATTTTCATCCATTTTACTTGACTAAAATCTTTCCAAATAGTCTCCAATTCTGTTCAGTTGCATCCTCAGTCTCAGCACCACTTTTAACCTAGTTAGCTGCTAACTATCTCACCGCAGACGACTGTGAGATAATGAATGGGCTTCTAGCTCTGAACCTCGGATACTTTCCACAATCCCACCCTGTTTAGGGTTTAGTGATCCCCGAGCACTTCAGAACACAAGCTGTTGAGTCTACATTTGTTTTATTATGATAGAGACATAGACAGAAATAGCAGAGGGAAGAAGACAGAGAGAGGGAGAGAAAAAGAGAGGGAAATAGGGGGAGGGAAGAAGAGAGAGAGAGGGAGAGAAAAAGAGAGGGAAATAGGGGGAGGGAAGAAGAGAGAGAGAGGGAGAGAAAAAGAGAGGGAAATAGGGGGAGGGAAGAAGAGAGAGAGAGAAAGAGAGAGAAAGAAATAGGGGGAGGGAAGAAAAGAGAAGGGAAGAGGGAGAGAGAAAGAGAGAAAGAAAGAAGGGGAGGGAAAAAGAGAGAGAAAGAGAGAGGGGGAGGGAGAGATGTTCGTAGTGTCGCTTCCCATTACAGCAGATCCTTCTTGCAGATGGAGACTAGGGGTCTGAACCCATGTCATCACAAATGGTTACTTGGGTACTTGACCTGTTGTGCCCCAGCTAAGTCCCCAAGTCTACAGTGTTAACAGGACATGTCACCATGACAGCAGTGCTCCCTATTAAAGGCTCAACTACGTCCTGACAGAGGCCAGTAAGGAGGGCCTGGCACTGGTGCAGCCAGCAGAGTGCAGACATGACCACGTGCAAGGACCAAGGCCCAACCCCTCTGCCTCCATCTACAGAGGGATTGCGTCAAGAGGAATGGAGAAGTGCTGCAGGCTTCTCTCTTTCTCCCTCTCCCCCTCCCTCCTTATTGATTTCTGTCTCCATACGAAAAAGACAGGAAAAAAAGAAAAGTAGAAAAAAAGAAAAAAAAAAGGAAAAGGACATCGGATGTCTGGAATAATCATGCAAGCATAGAGGTTCGGCGATAACACCATCGCAAAAAGCAAAACAAAACGCAAACAGGGACCAGCAGGAAGTCTGACTTGGAGGGGGCACTGCTGTGCCCTGCATGCCACCCAGGATGCAGCCTGGCCCCCACCGCTTTGGAGGAAGCCCCGATACTGTGACATCTCCCCCCCATCCCCCCTTCCTGTCTTTATCTAACAAAAATACCAGTACAATACAGTAAACCGTTTTCTTCTATTCGGGAATTTGGTGGCTACTTTAGCTCTGTCTCGCAGTCTCTTATATTCCATGGCAAAATGATGAAACCTTCTAGTAGCTGTCTATATTTCTCCTCTGTGTTGTAAAGATCATAGTTTAATGACTTTTTAAACCTTTAGTTTCTTCCTCTTCATTGAAAATCTTATTTTCTGGACTGGGAAGACAGCTTAATGGTTATACAGAAGAGTTAGTTTCACACCTGAGATTTCAGGTTCAATCCCCAGCACCACCATAAGCCACAGCCGAACAGTGCTCTGGTCTCTTTCTCTGTCTTTCTCTCTCTCTCTACATCTCTTTCTCATTAAGATAAAATAAATTAAATAGAAAAAGAAAATCCCATTTTCTAGCAAACTGTGTGCCTTGCTACTCTTAGTTAACTGGTTTTGAATCAGAAAGTCTGTGTTCCATGGGCTTGGTCTCACACTTCTACCTCCAGTACCTGAGATAATTCTGAAGTCATAAACAAATTCTCACAGTATGGCAGGTAAAAATGATTATTCTTGATACTCCACTCTCAGAACCATCGTAAGGAACCCCTCACAGCCAACTGTCCTGACTTCAAGTCCTACAGAAATCATGATTAGAGTGGTGTGTGTGTGTGTGTGTGTGTGTGTGTGTGTACACACATGAAGACTCTAGCCTTAACTAGAATGCTGAGCATGCAGGAGGCAGAAAACTGAGGGTCAGCATTCCGGAGATGGAAGTGAAAGGGAGAATCTCAGAGGCAAAACTGACCTTTGGGGCACTTCTTATTGATTCGATTAGATAATCCTTCAAGAGTACTTCTCCAAACCCAAGCTCACTGCTACCACTCAAAGTGGAATCACTTTGTTAAGATCCATTAAGTTTCTCCCATGTCTAGACAGTGGTGCCTCTCCTCCTCTATTTTTTTGTTGGGCACTTAGAATGTGTACACGCCATGTCCTGTTGAACCTTCTGTTTCTTTTTTTCTTTCTTTCTTTCTTTTTTTTTTTTTTTTTTTACCAGAGCACTGCTCAGATCTGGTTTGTGGCGGTGCAGGGGATTGAACCTGGGACTATGGAGCCCCAGGCATGAGAGTCTCTTTGCATAACCATTATGCTATCTACCCCTGACCGAACCTTGTGTTTCTTACACTGAAGAATGAATGCATCTACAATGAAATTGAATACTTGTGTAGAGAGATCCCTTTTTCTGAAGTATTTAGCCACACTTAAGAAGACACACAACACCTCAACTATCCAGCTGTCATTCTGCTCTCTGAATTATAAAATATCACATGTTATTATCAACTTTTATTTAGTTATTTCACCAATCTTAGTTAGAATGGGTGTGTGAGACTAAACAATGCACATTAAGCCCTCAAAATGACTACTGAATTCATTCAAAGTCCTGATTTTAATAATGATTCACCCCAACATTAAAAATGCCTTTACAGCCTCACAGTCAGGGAAAAATCTCAACTGGCAGAGCATCAGACTTGCGCGCTAGAGGTTCACGGGTTGATTCCACGGCATGGGTATCTCTCTCTCTTCCTCTCCCTGCTGTGATTCAGATAGGCACATATTCAGATATATCAACTGAAACAAAAAAGCACCAGTAGACAAATGTTTCTGGAAGATCTGTATACTAGGTTCCGGAAATAAGAAGGCAAAGACTGGGAGTCGGGCGGCAGCGCAGCGGGTTAAGTGCAGGTGGCGCAAAGCGCAACGACTGGAATAAGGATCCCGGTTCAAGCCCCCAGCTCCCCACCCGCAGGGGAGTCGCTTCTCTCTCCCTCTCTGTCTTCCCCTCCACTTCTCCATTTCTCTCTGTCCTATCTAACAACAAAATCAATAACAACCACAATAATAACTACAACAACAAAACAACAAGGGCAACAAAAGGGAATAAATAAATAAATAAATATGACAAAGACTTCAATAATTTATATTTTAGTGAGGACCATTCTAATATGGGATTGACAGGTGGAGATCTAAAATTGTGGTTCCATGGCTCTCTACTCCTTAGAACAGAGAATGCTTCTTGAGGTGATTAGACCCTGTTAGAAACACCAAAACCTGCTGTAACAGATGAGAGTCTCTTTCTAATCAAAAAGAATTTAGATTTAAACCGGCATTCAATTTGGGATTTACAGTCTTTTAGACTTTCATTCATTTAGTGGTTTGCATCTCCTTTCTGTCCCAGTCTTCATCCCGAGAATTTGGGAGGGAACCGGACAGGGCAGGACGGGTTGGAGAGGCTGAGGGTGGGCACCCCGTCTCCCAGTGGGGTACGTCTAGGTATTTCTAGTCCCGGGTTTTGGCCCTCTGGGCTGCCCCGCTGCAAGTGTAGGATCCAGGAATCCTGGGTTTTCTCTCTGCCTGTCTTTCTGGATGCTAGTGGGGGTTCCAAAGGTCTCGGCCTCCAGGCTTCCCTGCAGAGCCCGGAGGGAAAGAGGTGGCAGCAGGGGCCCCAGAAGGACTGAGGGGACAGAGGTTGATGGGGGGGAGACAGGGGATGAAGGGGTGTGGAGGGGGCAGGGGGAGATGGGGACGGGGGGGATGGGGGGCAGGGGGTCATGGGGGACAGGGGGCAATAGGGGCAGGGGGTGATGGGGAACAGGGGGTGATGGGGGACGGGGTGATGGGGGACAGGGGTTATGGGCACAGGGGGTGATGGGGACAGGGTCTGGGGGGACAGGTGGTGATGGGGACAGGGGGTGATGGGGACAGGGGGTGATGGGGATAGGGACTGATGGGGGACAGGGGTTTTGGGCACAGGGGTTGATGGGGACAGGGGCTGATGGGGGAAACGAGGTGATGGGGGACAGGGGGTGATGGGGACAGGGGCTGATGGGGACAGGGGCTGATAGGGGACAGGGGTGATGGGGGACAGGGGTTATGGGCACAGGGGGTGATGGGGACAGGGGCTGATGGGGGACAGGTGGTGATGGGGACAGGGGGTGTTGGGGGACAGGGTGTGATGGAGCACAGGGGATGATGGGGGACAGGGGTGATGAGGGAAAGGGTTGAGTGGCAGGGAAGAACCCAGGGGACAGGGGCTGACAGGTGGGGGACAGGAGATGTTGGGGGATAGGGGTGATGGAGGACAGGAGATGATGAGGTGGGATGACAGATAATGACAGTGGGATAGGGGGTGATGGTGACAGCGGATGGGGGGAGGGTTCAGGGGATGAAGGGTGAGGCCAGGGGCTTGACAAGGCCGCGAACGCCATGGGGGGCACAGGAGATGACAATCACCAGCGTGGGGGCTGTGACAACTTGGGTAGGGGCAGGGGTGGCAACTGCGAGGGGGGTGTGCTGAGGTGACATTCCGAGCTCGCTGCCAAGGCCTAGGGCTATATTCCTGGCTACCACCCTACCTCAACTTCACAGCGACCAGGGCAGCCCGACCCTCCACTGCTCCCCTCCCCAGCTGGCCAACATGCCAGGCCTCGGCGCCCCGACTTAGCCAGCCGAGCCTGCAGCACTGAGGCCAGGCAGCCCTGCTCGCCCACCCCAGCTCCCCCCTCCCCGCAGCCCCGCCAGAGGTGCCCGGAGACCCCCTCTCCGCACACAGATGCATCAGCACCCTTGGGGTCCAGGATTTCACCCCTGGGTGTGCCTTGGCGGAAGGCACTGGGGTCAGGAGCAGAAGGAAAGGGGTGCGGGTGCAGCCTAGGACACACTCACACACACACACTCACTCACACACTCACATACGCAGACAATTACACACACACTCACATACGCAGACAATTACATACACACCCACACACACACTACACACACTCACACCTCATACACACACACACTCACACCTCACACACACACTCACACACACACTCATACCCAGACAATTACACACACACTCAAACATACACTCTCATACACATACACACTGACACACACCCAGACAATTATACACACACACTCATACCCAGACAGCTACACACACTCACACACACACACTCATACCCAATTACACACACACACAATTACACACACACACCACACACACTCACACCTCATACACACACACACTCACACCTCACACACACACTCACACACACACTCATACCCAGACAATTACACACACACTCAAACATACACTCTCATACACATACACACTGACACACACCCAGACAATTATACACACACACTCATACCCAGACAGCTACACACACTCACACACACACACTCATACCCAATTACACACACACACAATTACACACACACTCACACATACACTCTCATACACACACACTCACATACACACACCCAGACAATTACACACACACTCACACATACTCTCATACACACACACTCACACACACACACACTCATACCCAGTTACACACACACTCACACATACTCATACCCAATTATACACACCCTCACACACACACACTCATACCCAGACAATTACACACACATAACACACATACACTCTCATACACACACACTCACACACACACACACTCATACCCAGTTACACACACACTCACACATACTCATACCCAATTATACACACCCTCACACACACACAACTCATACCCAGACAATTACAAACACACACTCACCCTCATACACATATACACTCATACCCGATTACACACTCACACACATACTCACACACACTCAGACTCACATACACATATTCATACCCAATTACACACACACACTCACTCATACACTCACTCATACCCAGACAAACATACACACACACTCATACTCACACACATACACACTCATACTCAGACAATTACACACACACACACACACACACACACACACACACACACACACACACACACACCAACACACGGTGAGCTAGAAGCACTTTGCACTTTCAGGCAGGTGCTGAAACATGCAGTCAGAGGCTGGCGGACGCTGTCACACACACCCCCAATTTCCCGGGGCCTCCAAGTCGGCTGCGGGGCTGCGGGAGCTGCCGGGAGCTGCGGGGCTGCGGGAGCTACGGGGCTGCGGGAGCTGCGGGGCTGCGGGGCTGCGGGAGCTGCGGGGCCTCCAAGTCGGCTGCGGGAGTTGCGGGGCTGCGGGGCTGCCGGGGCTGCCGGGAGCTGCGGAGCTGCGGGGCTGCCGGGGCTGCGGGGCTACGGGAGTTGCGGGGCTGCCGGGGCTGTGGATTTGCTGGGCACCGCACCCCGACTAGCCGAGCCGGGACTGGGCGGTGAGCACTGGACAGCGAGTCCGCGCAGAGCCTGTGCACCGGCTGCGGGGCGAGGAGGCCGGGCCCGGGAAGCTCCCGCGACTGCCGGGGCCAAGACGCGCGCCGCAGCGCCAAGCACTGAGCTCCGGGTGCGGCAGGATCCCCACGAGGCTCAGGTGCGAGCGCCGGGGGGGCCGTGGGCGCCGAGCGGGATGCCGGCCTCCCGCGCCCGGAGCTCGCAGCCCCCGGGGACCCGCGCTCCGCCCGCCCGGGGGGCTCCCCCGGCTCTCCAGGCGGGTCCCGGGGCGCCGCGCCGCGCACCCGGCCGACCCCCACCCCCTGGAGCCCCACAGGGCACCTCAAGGCCCCCCTGCCTGGAGCCCGGGCGCCTGGGCAAACCGCCCCCGGCCCCGCCCGGCCCGCCTCGCCCCTTCCCCGTCGACCTCGAGCCAAGGGCAGGCGCCCGCGCCCAGGTCCCTGCCCCCCTCCCCGCGCCCAGGACCCCGCGCCCGGTTCAGGGGATGGACGGACCACAGGACAGGACAGACGCTCACCTGGCTCGGCTGGAGGCTTCTTCCCAGGTCCCCGCTCACAACCCACAGGCACAACCTTCTCCCAAGAAAAAAAGGGGGAAAAAAAGTAGCCAAGGGCAGGGGAGAGGTAGGTCTGCTCACAGGTTCCTCCAAAGAGATTCTTCTTCTTCTTCTTCTTCTTCTTCTTCTCCTTCTCCTTCTCCTTCTCCTTCTCCTTCTCCTTCTCCTTCTCCTTCTCCTTCTCCTTCTCCTTCTCCTTCTCCTTCTCCTTCTCCTTCTCCTTCTCCTTCTCCTTCTCCTTCTCCTTCTCCTTCTCCTTCTCCTTCTCCTTCTTCTTCTTCTGTTTCCCCCTTCAGACTGGCTGGCTCGCTCTCGGCCTCGGCGGCGGGGAGAGGACTCGCGGGCACTGGCAGGGGCCGCCCCAGCCGGGCTCCTCCCGCGCGGGCCGAGCTGCTCCGAGTGGCCACCCGCAGCCGCTCCGCGCCCCGCGCCCCGCAGCCCCGCGCCCAGCCGCCCGCGCCCGCCCTCCGCGCCCGCCAATGGGCTGCGCTCTGCGCCGGGCGGTCCCTCGGCTCAGCCCGCCCTGCTCCCGCCTCCGAGCTGCTGCCTGCGGCCGCTGTGGCTCACCCTCTAGGCCGCCCAGGACTTGGCAGCCGGGAAGACTGGAAACAGCTTTTTGCAAGTTGGGGAGAATCGGGTTATTTTAATTTTTTTTTTTTGCAAGTTGGGGAGAAGCGAGTTTTGTTTGCAAGTTGGGGAGAACCGGGCTATTTTGTGAAGACGAGAGAGAGGAGAAAAAGAGGAGATGTAAGGAAAACGCCTTGCATATGCCTTAACGGGATCTAGGAACTTGCTTTCTTCTGCTGCTATTAAATCTGTTCAGTTTCTGCCAAGAGTTAGCAGCTGAATGGGATGCAGAGCAGGGAAGCCAGCCTGGTGAGCGGTTTGGGAGTTGTTTTCACGTAAGTGTCACAAGTTCACACTTACATGTGGGAAAAGGAGTCTTGGAATTCCCATGTTTTCTCAGCTGGTCCTGCAAGAGCTTCGGGTTCAACATCCTTGAAGTCGCTCATCCCGCTGCTGCCACCCGGCTTCCAGGCCTGAGGATTCAGGGAGTCACTCGCACCCTTGCTTGACTGTGGTACACAAACCCCGGCGGTGAAAACACGCATCTGCACATGTCTGAGGGTCTGTAGTTGGCACAATTCTTGACCCCTTTATGTACACAAAGGGAACATCGCTTTTCTTTTGCTCCTGTCCCCCATCCCGATGACTGCAGCAGCTTCCAAGCACACTGCCCACTCTGCCTCCTGGCTCCTGAAGTCTTGCTTCCTGAAAACCTGATGTAAGGAAGTCTTCTGGAGTAGAAGGACTATAAAAATTTGGAAAATTCCAGTCTAGAAAGCCATCTTATCCACCAAAAGCATCTTACTTCTGGGCACATCTGTGTGAAAGAGATGCACTGCCAAGTGCCTATTAGTTTAATAACATCTCAAAATTAACTTCCCAAATAGCAGTTTTACAGCCCATTAGGGAAGCATCTATGTTTTGTGAGTGCAGGTGTGGCACTGTTAAGTGTGATGAAGTGTGAACATAAACCCATGTCTAACTGTAGTTCCTAGACTCCTCAACAGGGGGAAGCCAGAAGAAAGAGTTTTATCAACAAGAGCCAGAAGGTAGGTAGCTCTTCACAAGGGAATACTGGGGACAGTTGGCACTAGCAAAAGCCACTCCCTGTTAACTGCTGCTGAGTAGCCGGGAATACTCTCTGGTAACACTGATTCCTCGCATTCTGGGACTATTTTATTTCCCGAGATCCGAACATAGTGGGTTCCCTTTGGAAATTCATGTCATTTTTTTTTTTTTTGTTCCTGCAGCTGATTACTTTTATCACAAAAGAAGCAAACTGGGGGTCGGGCGGTGGCGCAGTGGGTTAAGCACCTGTGGCGCAAAGCGCAAGGACCGGCGTGAGGAGCCCTGTTCGAGCCCCAGTCTCCCCACCTGCAGGGAAGTCACTTCACAGGCGGTGAAGCAGGTCTGCAGGTGTCTGTCTTTCTCTCCCCCTCTCTGTCTTCCCCTTCTCTCTCCATTTCTCTCTGTCCTATCCAACAACGAACGACGTCAGCAATGGCAATAATAATAACCACAAGGAGGCTACAACAACAAGGGCAACAAAGGGGGGGGAAATGGCCTCCAGGAGTGATGGATGCATGGTGCAGGCACCGAGCCCATCAATAACCCTGGAGGAAAAAAAAAAAAGAAGCAAACTAATGTTAATACATTTTCTCAAGACCCAAGAAGACTTGGGTAGCACAGTTAAAAAGGAAAGCATTCACAACATATTTCAGTGCACCAGGTTGGTTAAGTGCTTGTTGAATGAATTGCACTTTGACCTGAGCTAGGTGATCGCACAGTAAGTAGGATAAAGGCGCAGCTTGCTCAGGCTGAGTGTGGGTTGCCTCAGTCACTGCAGGAGCCCGTGATAAAAACTGAGAGGGATGGGGACAGAGATAACAAGTTGTCTTGATCACCAAGCCGGATATGCTCTGTGTTAATAGCTACAAGAGAGGTAGGGGCAACTAGTCAAGATGCATTTCTTGACTAGTAAAGGAGTTTAAAGGCTTACTTGAACAAGAAGGCATTTTGTGGAAAAGGGGGCAGACAAAAGAAAAAACGTAGGAGAGTCTGTTCACCGTGAGAGATATCAATGAACACTGGTTGGCTAGACAAACCAGTGCACACTGTGTGGCTTGGGATTTTAAGGCAGAGACGGAAGAGACTTGCTGCCACCTCTCCAGATTCAATGGAGGTCTCGAAACTTTACATCAGGCTCAACCTGACGCTGTTGACTGGCTACGGAAGAAGGGCAAACGCTAGAAGAAGAAGAGGCAGTAAGCAGAGAAACCCAAAGTCCTAAAGTAGCTTATGGCAACAGCAGACACAGGGCTAAATCCTAGCTCCAGTACTGTGTTGCTGATGTGTTCCATTTCTCTGTGAGACTCCTTGTTTAGACTTCATTTCCGTTAATAGTGAAATGTGCCTACATGGTTGAGCTTGGTAAGGGCCCAGATAATGTCTGTGCAGTGCTTGGCACAAAGCACTCCGTTTAGCGAGCACCCCAGACTAGCTGGAGTAGTGACTTTAATTATAAAAAATTAAATTTAATGCGCTTTTGTGTGGGACTTTTATTGTTAAAGTTTTAAAATAAAACTTTGTGTTTAACTAAGTTGTTTAAAAGGGAATTCATTTAGGATATTTGTTGCTGCTAGAATTTTTTCTTTTTTAAATTTTTTGTATTATCTTTATTTATTTATTTGGATAGAGACAGCCAGAAATTGAGAGGGAAGGGGGTGATAGAGAGGGAGAGAGACAGAGAGACACCTGCAGCCCTGCTTCACCACTCGTGAAGCTTTTCCCCTGCAGGTGGGGACTGGGGCTAGAACCAGAGTCCTTGCTCACCGTAACATGTGCGCTCAACCAGGTGGCCACTACATGGCCCCCTGACAGATTTTTGTCTATCTAGTGCTTATATTCCCTATAATGACAATCTCACTAACATGCACTTGGAGATAAAATGCCTAATACTACCTTAAAAAAATACTGTTGGTTCTTTTTTTTTTTTAATTTAAGATTCACACATTTGTCTAAACCCTATTTCTCAAGAAAGCCCTCCAAATTGTGTAAGAAAAATAGCAGATTCCCTGTGCGACTTCTGTGGTCCAAGCAAAACATGCTCCTGTTCGTCCAGTTTTCCCTCACGTGGCCTGGTTTCACAATCTCTCACCATCTCTTACCCTTGCTGTAGCCTCTGACCTCCTTCTAATCAGAACACAATGCTCTAACTCATTCTTTCCAGCAGAATACCTCCTTCCAGTGTTTTGAGTGGACAATTAACACTTGATTGGTAAAACTCCTAGATCTTCAGATGGTTCTGCTTGTTGAGAACGTTAGAAGTCTGCCAGTCTTGTCCCATGATATTTCCTTTTTGTAATAGGATCGGCTTGAGCTCAACGACCAGTGGGCTTTGAATGATTTAGTTTGAAATAATTTCAAGAGCACACAAATGTGGGGAGATGGTATTAAAAGCGTTTATGTTCTCAACTAGCTTTCCTGACTATAGCCATTTACACTTAATATCTCTGTCTCCCAAATGGCATACCAATTATTAGTGTTTTTAGGTAATTACTTTCTATTTTTTTTAATTATCTTTATTTATGGGATAGAGGCAGCCAGAAATTAAGAGGGAAGGGGGTGATGGAGAGGGAGAGAGAGTAGGAGAGACACATGCAGCCCTGCTTTACCACTCATGAAGCTTTCCTCCTGGAGGTGGAGGCCGGGGGCTCGAACCTCGGTCCTTGTGCACTGTAACATGTGTTCAACCAGGTGCATCATCACCCGGCCCCTTTAATTCCTTTCAAGTGAATACAGACATGACCCTGATGGTCTTCTCTCATAATCATGACTAGTCGCTCACCAATGTTCAATACAGGCAATCCAGAGAATCCTGCAAGTTTCACTAATTCACCTGAAATGCCTCGTTTTCCTTTTTTATTTTGTTCAGGGTCACACATTATAGTATTTATAATCTTTATCATTATAATATTTACATTACATTATTTACAATCTTTATCTTCCTCCTATGGCCTTGACAACTTAAAAAAAAGAAATTCTGGGGGCCAGGTGGTGGTGTACCTAGTTAAACACACACACTACAGTGCACAGAGACCCAGGTTCCAACCCCTGGTCCCCACCTGCAGGGGAAAAGCTTTGTGAGTGGTGGTGAGGCAGGGCTCTGTCTCTCTACCTTTCTTTCTTCCCCCCCACTCTCAATTTCTCTCTGTTTCTACCCAATAATAAAATAAAATAAAGCATGTTTTTCATTCTATGGATTTCATAAACCTCAAACTGGATCTATCTGATATTCTTGCTGGCAATCTTAAAGGGATGAGTCTATGCTGTTGACAATCAGTGCATTCCCACTAAAAATCATGTGATGGGCTGGGTGGTGGCACGCCTGGTTGAGCACACATGTTACAATGCTCAAGGACCCAGGTTCCAGTCCCCGGTCCCCACCTGCAGGGGGAAAGCTTCACGAGTGGTGAAGCAGGGCTACAGGTGTCTCTCTGTCTCTCTCCCTCTCTATCCCTCCCCTTCCCTCTTGATTTCTGGCTGTCTCTATCCAATAAATAAATAAAGATAATAAAAAATTAAAATAAATAAATAAATTTAAAAAGATGTAAAAAGGGAGTCGGGCTGTAGTGCAGCGAGTTAAGCGCAGGTGGCGCAAAGCACAAGGACCGGCATAAGGATCCCGGTTCGAACCCCGGCTCCCCACCTGCAGGGGAGTCGCTTCACAGGCGGTGAAGCAGGTCTGCAGGTGTCTGTCTTTCTCACCCCCACTCTGTCTTCCCCTCCTCTCTCCATTTCTCTCTGTCCTATCCAACAACAACAACAACAATAATAACTACAACAGTAAAACAACAAGGGCAACAAAAGGGAATAAATAAAAAATAAAAATAAAAAAAATTTAAAAAGATGTAAAAAAAGAGATTGTTCATCTGTCTCTTTATAAAAAAAAAAAGACATGTGATGTTCCACTTTTGTGAGGTTAGGGATTGGAAGACACTAGAATTCTCCCTCATAAAGTCTTCATTGTTCCCATTCGAAATTGAGAAGCATTTTGTAGGATTTTGTGTTGAAGTTATATCAACATATATATATTTTTAAAAAATGACTCCACATTGGTTTACCATACTATAAAACTTCAATAGCATAATTTTACATCTTCTATGAGTATAAACTTCACCACACCCACCACTGAAGTCACCCACCCATAATATTTATCTATCCTCCCCACCCCACCCCCCCAAAACCCACCTTTCCTCTCTGGTAACCACCGTGCACGCACGCCACCATGCATGCCGCTGAATCCAGGAGTTAGTTTTTCTTTGCCAGTCTGCTTGCTTTGGTTATCTATATTACTTAGAAGAGTGAAGCCATCCATTTGGTTGGTGTTCAGTGACTTATTTCACTTAGTATAATCACACTGAATTCCATCCATTTTATTCCCAAATGTAGTACTTCATGACTTCCATTCATATGTCCATGAGCATTTAGATGGAGTCCAAGTCCAGGTTCTCTGGCTATTGTGAGTAAGACTGTTATGCAAAGGACGCCTATATTCTTTAGAATTCGTCTTTCCATGTTCTCCAGGTCAGTTCCTAAGCACACTAGCATTTTGTTCCTTGCGAACCTTCACTTATCTGGTCTTAGGAAACACTGGCAACACCTACTTGAGGCAACCACTACTTGACAGTCTTCCACTTGCATCCTTTTTGTTTTGTTTTGTATTTTTATTTTTTTGTAATTTTATTTATTTTCCCCCTTTTTTGCCCTTTTTTTTTTTTATTGTTGTAGTTATTGTTGTTATTGATGTTGTCATTGTTAGATAGGACAGAGAGGAGGGGAAGACAGAGAGGGGGAGAGAAAGATAGACACCTGCAGACCTGCTTCACTCCCCTGCAGGTGGGGACCCTCATGCCGGTCCCTGTGCTTTGCGCCACCTGCGCTTAACCTGCTGCGCCACCGCCCAGCTTCCATTCTTTTTGTTTTGTTTTGTAATTTGCATTGTCAGTCTTCTGTCTTTGCCTTCTCTGAGTGTCTTTAGTTATGTCATTATAGGCCCATGAATTTCAATTCCATTAAGTAAATGGAATGGTATTTAAGTTACTCTATTCATTTGTTTTTAGTGGTTGAATACTGATTTACATAATTACATGTTAACAGGGGAATAATTCTACACGGTTCCCACCACCAGAGTTCTGAATCGCCGATCCCTCCATTACAAACCACCATGGTTCTCCCAAGGTTGCAGACACGGGTTAACTGTCATCTCTACAACGATCTGTCTTCATTTGTACATAACTGCCCCCTTTTCTTCCAGGTCCTCTCCTCTCTTCCCCTCCAAGCCACACATAACCCTATTTCTACATCCAAAAGTCCCTTCTCTTGTCCTTTTCTCTCTGTGGGTCCTGGTGGAGCTGGAGTTCAGAGCTTTCTTATCCTCTTCCTCCTATCACTTCTTTCCCACTGGTTGTATGAATTAAAATACTTTTTGAGGTGCAGAAGGTAGGAAATCTGAATTCTGTCATTGCTTCTCTGCTGGACAAGGGTGTTGGCAGGTGGATCCACCCCCCCAGCCTGTTCCTGTCTTTCCCTACCTCTCACTATTTATTTTCAGATTACCCAGATCTGGTCACAAAGTTGTTTTTTTTTTTCTTTTTAATTACTCTTAATTCCCTCTGATATATCGCCTCCTTTACACTGAGTGACTTCTAGGTTTCTGAGACAGCAAGGTATTCCAAGACCCCCTTGTACTCTCTGTGCCTTAGCCCCTAATCAGCCATCAACACAAGGAGCCTCAGTTCCTTTAGTGAAGAACGCCACTTACGGAGACGTATGGGCACGGTATCTGCACATCTGGGCCCTCAGTAAGCTCACAGACATTATCATGTCATAAGCTTTTCAGTCCCCTCAGCAGATAGGACTAGGGAGATAAATGACGTGCGTTTATAGGCAAACACACAATCATGTCTGTTTGTATATGTCACCTGAGTCTGTATTTACATATTGATGTCAACTTCTGTATGCCCGTGTGTATAAGGACCTACCATCCTCATTTATGTCTGTCTCTATTGTGAAGTCACACAATACCTTGGATTCAATTTGTTTATTAGATTTATTTTATGGATTTTGATTGATTGATTTAATTTATTTTCATTTTATCGATTTTAATTTTATTTAAGATTGATTTATTTTATTGATGTTGATTTATTTAAGGTTATTTATTCTAATTTATTTATTTGTTTTAAGAGAGATGAGAGAGATAAAGAAAGATACAGAAAGAATGAGAGAAGCAGAGACAGAAGAGACATATTTATTTTAAGGTTATTTATTCTAATTTACTTATTTATTTTAAGAGAGATGAGAGAGATAAAGATACAGAAAGAATGAGAGAAACAGAGACAGATATTTATTTTAAGGTTATTTATTCTAATTTACTTATTTATTTCAAAAGAGATGAGAGAGATAAAGATACAGAAAGAATGAGAGAAACAGATATTTATTTTAAGGTTATTTATTCTAATTTACTTATTTATTTTAAGAGAGATGAGAGAGATAAAGATACAGAAAGAGTGAGAGAAACAGACAGATATTTATTTTAAGGTTATTTATTCTAATTTATTTATTTATTTTAAGAGAGATGAGAGAGATAAAGATACAGAAAGAATGAGAGAAACAGACAGATATTTATTTTAAGGTTATTTATTCTAATTTACTTATTTATTTTAAGAGAGATGAGAGAGATAAAGATACAGAAAGAATGAGAGAAACAGAGACAGATATTTATTTTAAGGTTATTTATTCTAATTTACTTATTTATTTTAAGAGAGATGAGAGAGATAAAGATACAGAAAGAATGAGAGAAACAGAGACAGATATTTATTTTAAGGTTATTTATTCTAATTTACTTATTTATTTTAAGAGAGATGAGAGAGATAAAGATACAGAAAGAATGAGAGAAACAGAGACAGATATTTATTTTAAGGTTATTTATTCTAATTTACTTATTTATTTTAAGAGAGATGAGAGAGATAAAGAAAGATACAGAAAGAATGAGAGGAACAGAGACAGAAGAGACATAGAAACACACCAGTTTCCCGCTCAGCTTTGGGTTTGTGGTGGTGCTGGGCCTTAAACCTGGGACCTCAGAGCCTCAGACATGACAGTCTTTCTGTAGAACCACTTTGCTAACGTCCCAGACCAATATCTTTTAATTCTAAGCCAACACATTAGGGCTCTTTCTAGCCTTCTTCCTTTCTATATTTAAAATTTTCTGGCAGAGAGAAAGCTGGTCTTCTTACCTTTAGTACATTGACTTATGTGCTCTGCTCACCTTCTGGAGCAATCTTCTGACACATCAGTGGCTTCTCACCCTTGTCTGACTGCTCCCCCTTCCCACACACCTGGACCCTGGCTCCTCAGATCCATTCTGTATCTCAGCTTCCTGAGTCCCCACCCAGTGCTGTTGTGACCACACAGTAAAATGATTCTTCTGACCTTGCTTAGGTTCAGTCCTAATGCTCTTCTTCTTCCTTCCTCTCATAGGCCATACGTCGTCTGTAGAAAATTCTGTTTATTCTAAGACCAGATGGGTCCAGAATCCAATCCTCTCTCACTAACTTCACCCACCATTATCACTTTGGTTCAGGTCAACATCATCTCTCCTCTTGACTCTGCTAACAGTCTCCAAATTGCTCTCCTATGTTGGCCTGAGAGTTCCCAAAGACTGTTGCCAGCCCAGCAGCCTAAATTTTACTTGCAAAAAACCTGGGTCATAGAATTTTCCTTTCTTAATTAGTGTCCTCCAACTTGCCCCCCAACCCCCAAAAGAAAAACCCTAACAGGCACACCCTCCATCCTTAGACCTCTTTTTCCTTGTCACCTACTGTTCTCTAAGCACACTGGCTTCTGTGCTGTTCTTGGTATAAGCTAGATATGTCACTCCCATAGGTATCCCTGAGACTCCAGCAGCTCAGGTTTCAAGTCCTATCTCCTCTGAGGAAAAGAAAAAAGTATGTGTCAGACCAGTGAAGTAGAATGAAGAGCCAAGAAATAATCCCCCACACCTATGGACAGCTCATTTCTGACAAAGGGACCTAAGACATTCAATGGAGAAAGAAGAATCTCTTCAACAAGTGGTGTTGAGAATATTGGATTAAAATATGAAGTAAATGAAATTAGATCACCACATATCACTATGTCCAAAAGTCAACTCCAAGTGGATCAAAGGTACGGACGTTAGATCAGACACTGTCAAATACATAGAAGAAAATAGTGGCACAATTCTTCATGATCTATGTTTCAGAAAAGTTTTCAAAGACTCAAGTCCAAAAACAAATAAAACAAAGACAGAAATAAACCAAAGCAACTACATCAAACTGAACAGTGTTTTGTACAACAAATGCACCATGACCCAAACAAAAAGATACTCTATAGAATCAGAGAAGATCTTTATACAGCATACCTCTGATAGAAGACTAACTACTAAATAAGTAACCAAAATACAGAAGGAACTCAGTAAACTTTACAGTAAAAAAACAAACAACCCTATTGGAAAGTGGGGTGAGGAGATGGACAGGAAACTTCACTGAGGGAGAGACCCAGAGGGCCAAAACAGACACATGAGAAAGTTTGACTCAAAGTTACTTATTATCAAAGAAATGCAAATAAAGACAACACTCAGATACCATTTTACACCTGTGAGAATGCCATATACCACAAAGAAGAGAAACAACACTTTTTCTACGTAAGGTTTACCCAAGGGAAACAAAACACCTCTCAGAAAAGACCATATATACACATACTCATAGCAGCACAATTTGTAATAGCCAAAATTTGGAAGCAATCCAGATGTCTTAACATTAGAAGAGCGGCTGATATATGCTTGGTTACTATGATTTAAAGTAGGTAAGCTGTAAATAAAATGTTGTTTGGCGTCATCTAGCTATATACTTGACAAAACAACACAATTATATGCCACCACATATTAAGATAAAAAGTTCTATAAATAAATCCTAACATATTTCTTTAAATTATGTATTCTGTTAGAAGAATTTTTGTTTCTTCTCATTTGAAAGAAGTCTTGGAGAAGAACTCATGAAAAAGACTCACAGTATTTCAAATTTAGCCCTCCCCCCCCTTTTTAAAAGGAGGCAACTCATCTCACTGGCAATACCAATTCCCTTTCGTATTATGAAGCCCCATGTCTAACCGAGTCCTTTACAAGCTTAGGAAACACTGCCACAGAAATGAAATGGAAACCCATGCACATTGAAGAAACCTTCAGCATTGATTAGTCATGGAAATTTTAATGTCCCTGATTCTGTATCCTTTACAAGACTCTTGCACACATCTGAGAATTATTTAGAGAGCAAGATTCACTAAGACCAGTGCTACAATTATTTAATGACTGTGCTTGGAGACATCACATAAAATATAATGGTTTATTTTTGGAGTTACAAAAAAATGTTATTTTGATTTTATATAAATTTTACAAAGTATAAGGAGGAAAACCTCACAAAGTACAGTGAGTTGCCTGAAATAGCTGTGTTAAAAATTTTAAGTATCTTAACTTGTAAAATATTTCATCATATCAATAATGGGATACTATGATATTTGGAAAGAAGACTATTTCTCTTAGATTTCTCTCATTACTGTGAAGGTTTCCAAATGAACTTTGGACTCTGCAAAAAGCACTCTTTGGTTTAGGCAGTAAGCATCTTTTGAAAGGAAGACCTTTCCGCGTGTTCTCCAAGGAGTCATCATTGGGAACAATGACGGGCAAACTCATTGCGGCTGTCCTCATCTTCAGTTTACAGTGGGTAGCCTGTAGGCTTTCCTCGCTGCCTCAAGCTTTTCTTTCTGAGGCTGCTCTCCTGCTGCTGAAAAAAAAAAAAATCAAAATGTTAAGCAAAAAGTCAAATAAAGTTATAATTTCTTCAAATGCCATCCAAGTTCTCATTTTGTTTGTTTTTTTCCTTACTAAGGCACTTATCTTCTCTGGTTTAAGGTGCTGCTGCGGGGTGAGGGTTGGGAAAGTTGAGCAGAATTGACTGGAGCCTCAGGCATTGAAGGTCTTTTTGCATAACCGACCTTGCTGCCCCACCCCCACTCCCACAGTGCTTTACCAGGTGTGTGATGTCAGGTTTAATGTCCATGAATCTCAGTTTTAAGTAAAGTGGGAATGATACTAACTACGTCATCAAATCAGTAAGATTAAGTGAAAGAATCTGATGAAAAAGACTGGTTGGTTACACAGGCTCCTGCGACGAATATGGACCCCAGATCAAACCGATCAGACTTACAGTTAACAATATTTATATACTTTCTCCATATTCGGAAGCTGCTCACTGCCTTGACCCAGCTTTCTAGTCCTGTTTCCAACTCTGACACCATCTCCCCAGACAATACCTTTAGCCCACCTGCATGTTAGCCATCAGGCTCAGGCAAAAACTAGTAAAATCATGGGCCCCTTGGAATATACCTAAAATAGTCTTACTAGCTTTTTCCAAAATGCAGATCCCCAAATCTCATCTGCTATATTTTTACCTTTAGGTTCCTGATTATTTAACATTTTTTTTTCTGCTTTCTATCTTAATGTTTTTTCACCAACCAAGTTCCAGATGCTACCATGATGCCAACCTGACTTGTCTGGAAAGTTGACCTCACTAATGTGTCCTGGAGCCTGCCTCCCCAGAGTCCTGCCTCACTCTAGGGAAAGGTAGAAACAGGTTGGGAATATGGATCGACCTGCCAATGCCCAGGTTCAGTGGGGAAGCAATGACAGAAGCCAGACCTTCCACCTTCTGCATCCCACAATGACCCTGGGTCCATACTCCCAGAGGGATAAAGACTAGGAAAGCTATCAGGGGAGGGGATGGAATACGGAGTTCTGGTGGTGGGAATTGTGTGGAATTGTAGCCCTCTTATCCTATGATCTTGTCAATATTTCCATTTTATAAATAAATTAAAAGAAAAAGAAATAAAGAAAAAAAAAAGGCTTTGACCAGACCTTCTACCTTCTGCACCCCATAAAGAATTTTAGTCCATACTCCTAGAGGGATAAAGAATAGGGAAGCTTCTGAAGGAGGGAATGGGATATGGAACTCTGGTGGTGTGAATTGTATAACACTCCAACCCCCCCCCCCCAATCCTACAATCTTGAAAAAGGCTTTGAATGCTATAAAGAGTTGTGAGATTGACAGTGCTACCATCACTGTTTTTATCCTATTTTTTTCCCCTCAAGCTACTCACCTTAAATTATGGTAGTTTCTAACACACTGTTGTATGTTATATTATGTTATGCCATACTATATTGTGATATAATGTGCTTTATTTCTCTGTTTCCAAAGAAAGGCTGTATTTATTTATTTGTTTATTTATGTGTGTTTGTGTACAGTTAGTCTTCTTATGACCCTACCCCATTTCTGCCCTCAATGGTGTCCTTCTGTGGAATTTAAAACTATTAAAGCTTCAGTGACCAATCTGTGCCTCAGACTTATTAGGTTTGAAGCTGCATGATCTCACTCCAGAATTCAATTTCTATTGTAGAACAACAAAGGTATCTCTAAAGTCTAATAAAAATGTAGACAAGTTACTAAGAACAGTAAATTCCAGAATAAGCTTTGCCCTTTGCAGCAAAATATCAAACAGCAATGACTGATCAATAAACCTTCCATATAACTGCAGATCAGAAAGTCATTGTAAAGATTTAGACTGTGGCGTTTCCTTATTCCTTGCTTGGTACACGTCAACTCCATCTAGATGCAGAAACTGTTTAGGGTATTTTTCTCATCGAAGGTGAAGAATGTGAACTCAGAAAAGAGTTGCAATTAATTAACTTAAAAGTAGATTCTCAGCCAAATTTTCAGAAAGCAAGAAGTTTTAAAAATGAAATTTAAGTCATTTAGAATTGCTTCTTCTTCTTCTAGCGTTTGCCCTTCTTCCGTAGCCAGTTAAATGGCTTTGAAAGTGACTGGGATCCATGTGGATTCAGTCGGCTAGGAAGGATCGTCAGTTTCCCCAATAAATGGGTACTCACGGGATGCACCACGAGAAGGTCGATCCAATGCACCCCCTTAGAATTGCTAGGTGCTGCCATAAATATTTAACTTATATTGACAACTAGTCTGGGTATTAATCTGATTGTTACCTTTTCTTTCTTTTAAGACTAGAGCTATATTCTTTGCCATGAAGACCATGTGTATCTTTTTTTTGCAATTCAAAAGTATCATGCTTCTACTTAGTGTCATTTAGTATCTGGGAATGCTAATATATATATGTATATATATATATTAGCATTCCCAGATATATATGGGAATATGTATATTTATATTATATATATATTTCTCATATAAGTTAATTGCAAAAGCATTCTCAGATGCCACAAAATAACTACAATATCATATCAAATAAGTATTTGAAAGTGACTTCAAATAGCAGGGGAGACCTATATACCATTTAGTGATACTTATTTTTGTTAATTGAGTTTTAGAATTTTTTTTTATTTCTACTGTACAGAACACTAAATGTCTTTTATTCTTTTTTACTAAATTCTTTTGTTCAGCTGAAAAACTAAGGTCAGGAACTCATTTTCCAAAGGAGGCAACTACTTTCTCAGTTAATTTGGAGTTCTGTTGGTATAAACATTTTCTTTTTAAAAATTTTAAGGTATGTAGGTATGTATGTATCTCATGGAGACAGATATCTATAGGGAAGGGGGAGACAGAGATGGAAAGAGAAAGAGTGAAACCTGCAGCACTGCTTTCTTTACCAGCTGTGAAGTTTTACCCCTGTAGGTGGGGACCTGAGCTTAGACCTGGGTCCTTGCTATTTACAACCTGTCTGCTCTACCAGGGCCTCCACCACTCTGCCCTCTTTTGTTTTTGTTAAGGTGATGGGTAATAATCTTATCTTCCTTCTGTATTCAAGATAGATGTGCAGAATCAAAGCTAAAGGCGTTAAGGACTGGCTTCTCTGAAAACCAGGGAAGGAAATACACTCCAGCAGAGCACGGCCTTCCCAGCACACAGCTAGCCCATGTGAAGGCAGACTGCCGACTGGATCCCAGCACTTACTCTTTCGTGCTGCTCAGGTCTTTCAAGATGATTTTTTGCAATTTCCAGCCCTATTGACATCTAACAGGAACAGGAGTACTGTGCTTCTTTGTTGCACCTGCAATCCAGATTTGAGATAGGCCCCCAGGGCATGGGAGGGAGCTTTGGAACGATGGTTTCTTTCACTCATTCTCTCTCAGAAATCTAAAAGAAGCAGAATATATATTTTCAGGCTTCCTGTTTGTCTCCAGGAACTCCATTCTACCTAGTGACATCTAAATTCATATCTGGAAGCAGTATCTTGAGCTACGTTTAGCTGGCTATTTTTTTAAATTTATTTTCCTTTTTCTTGCCTTTGTTTTTCACTGTTGTTGTAGTTACTGTTATGACCAGAAGTTCGAGTCCCGATCTCACGCAAAGAAGACCAGAATCACATGCAATAGCAAGAGCCTTTATTACCGAGCTTAAGCTTGGGCTGCCAACACCCTTCCAAGCAAAGGGAGAGTCGGAGAGTTTGCAACCCCCATCACTTCTCATCCCACCTTTTTATAGTTATCATAGGGTGGGCACAGGTGGAAACATCCACACGGAACAGGAACAATTGGCCTTCGGCCAACAGCTGCTCTCAATATTTGGGGTCCCCTCCAACCCCACAGTTAATTATTGTTTGTTGTTATTGATGTTATCATTGTTAGATAACACAGAGAGAAACGGAGAGAGGAGGGGAAGACAGAGAGGGGGAGAGAAAGACAGACACCTGCAGACCTGCTTCACCACCTGTGAAGCGACTCCCCTGCAGGTGGGGAGCCGGGGCTCGAATCAGGGCTGGTCCTTGAGCTTTGCGCCACGTGTGCTTAACCTGCTGCGCTACTGCCTGACTCTTGTTTTTTTTTTTTTTTTAATCTGAACCTCCCATCAGCTTTTTTTAAGATGTTGCAGAGGACTAAACCCAGGAATTTGGAGTCTAAGGTAGGAAAGTCTTTTTTTTGCATAACCATTATGCTATTTCCCTGTCTTCACCAGTAATGTTTATTTATTTTACTTAAAAAAATTATTAGTGACTTAATAGTGATATATGATAATAGGGGGATGGTTCCAATCATTCTCCCACCAAAGTTCTCTGCCACCCCTCACCTTTCAACAATAACCTCCATAATTTTCCCAAGATCTTAGAGCTGGGTTGAATACTGTTTTTTTCTTCCAAGCTCATGTGTTTCAATTCTCTATATTCAACATCTGAGTGAAACCATTGGTAGTTGTCCTTCACTTCCTCATTTACTTTGTTAAGCATGATGTTTTTTCACCAACCAAGTTCCAGATGCTAGCATGATGCCAACCTGACTTCCCTGGACAGACAACCCCACCCATGTGTCCTGGAGCCCCGCTTCCCCAGAGCCCCAGCCCCACTAGGGATAGAGAGAGACAGGCTGGGAGTGTGGATCCACCTGCCAATACCCATGTTCAGCAGGGAAGCAATTACAGAAGCCAGACCTTCCACCTTCTGCACCCCACAATGACCCTGGGTCCATACTCCCTGAGGGATAAAGAATTTATATTTCCTAGATGATCAGTGATGTTGATGACATTTTTCATGCTAGCTATACATAGGTATTCTTTGAAGATATGCCTATTCTGTTTCCCTGTTCATTGTTAATACTATTATTATTTGTTGCTGAGTTATATGAAGTCTTCCTATACAGAAAAGTAGAATAAGGGTATGATGAATTGTTTACTAATAGAGATAGGACACTTTGTTCTTTTTTTTCTGGATAATTTTTATTGCCGGCATAATTCAGGGCATCACTATAGAGGAGGAAGAATACTGGATGACATTACTGTTAGGTGAAACATAAGAAACAAAGAAATGGAAAAATGCAAAATGAAACTTAGACTAGTTGTGGTCTATTGCAGTAGAACCAAGAACTTTAAAGCAGGGAAGCAGAAAGGAACAGAGAAGACATGGGAGAAGTCCATGAACTTGCAAAGAAAAAAAAAACGGCAATAAAAACCTGTCTCGAAGCCTTTAAGAGAACTCTGATGGTTCTCCTTGGAGGACTGGGGTGGTGAGAGAACTTCGGCGGCAGGTGTAATGTGGAACGAAATCCCTGTTATGCTGTAGTTTAAACCACTAAAAACAACAACAGCAAACTGCAGAGAGAGAGAGAGAAGGTGTTGAAGACCTCGCGCAAGGTGGTGGGAGGAAATCTGAAATTGTAACTGGTGGGCGTGGTGACTAAACACCTCTCACAGGGAGATACAAAACTGCTATTTAGGCCCAGGAGGAGGTCCACCCAGAAGAGTCGTCACCATGCTGAGGGTCCCACCTGTGGGCCTGAAACTTCATGAGCACTGAAAGAGTTCTGAAAGTATCTCTCTCTCTCTCTCTCCTTCTCTTTCTAGAAAAGCCAGAGGTGAAGGATGAATATGAGATGATCTCACTCATTGGGCAGAATTTAAGAAACAAGAACAGAGGGAGTTGGGCAGTGGCTCAGCAGGTTAAGCGCACATGGGGAGAAGCACAAGGACCGGCATAAAGATTCCGGTTCAAGCCCCCGGCTCCCCACCTGCAGGGGAGTCGCTTCACAGGCGGTGAAGCAGGTCTGCAGGTGTCTGTCTTTCTCTCCCCCTCTCTGTCTTCCCCTCCTCTCTCCATTTCTCTCAGTCCTATGCAACAACAATGACGACATCAATAACAACAATAATAACTACAATGACGATAAACAAGAACAACAAAAGGGGAGAAAATAAGTTTAAAAAAAAAAAAAGGAACAAGAACAGGAAGGGAAAGCACAAAGTGAGACTTGGCCTGATTGGGTTACTGCAGGGAAGTCAAGGACCCTGGAGGAGGCTGACCGGAGAGGGTGGGGGGAGGGGGCTTTCAGGTCCTGGCAGGCGATGGAAAGGGCCTAGGCTACAGTGGGAGTGTTTTGCAGACACCCATCATGGGGAGATGTGAAATTGTACCCCTGTGCCAACAACTGTAGTGTAAACCATTAACCTCCCAATAAAGAAAAGAAAGGAAAGGCAGAGAAGAGAAGACAAAAGAAAAGAGAAAATAAATAAATAAATGGCGGCTGAGAGCAGGGGAGTCATCACATACACCTTGAAGCCCAGTGGCAAAAACAAACAAAAGACAATAAGGAAAAGCAAAGACAGCTGGACTCAGTACTCATACAACGCTTACAACTGTCCTATAAATCAGTATTTCCCTCCAGGAAAAGGATCTCAAAATTAAGTTTTTTTTTTAAGTACTTATTTATTCCCTTTTGTTGCCCTAGTTGTTGTATTGTTGTAGTTATTATTGTTGTCGTCATTGTTTGATAGACCAGAGAGAAATGGAGAGAGGAGGGGAAGACAGAGAGGGGGAGAGAAAGACAGACACCTGCAGACCTGCTTCACCGCCTGGGAAGCGACTCCCCTGCAGGTGGGGAGCCGGGGGCTCAAACCGGGATCCTTACGCCGGTCCTTGAGCTTTGTGCCACGTGCTCTTAACTCCCTGCGCTACTGCTCAACTCCCTCAAAATTAAGTTTCTATAGTTTTTCTCGTCCTTTCTGTCACCTCCAGCCCCCAGATTGTCCACTGTCAAGCTGACTTTTTTGAAACTTCTGCCAGGCCAATATTGTTGTTTACTTTAATATACAAATAAATAAATTTTACTGTATAGACTGCAAGATAACTTGATTCTTTTCGCTGGGAAAGCATTTTGAATATCTTTCCACTCAGTACACTTTTTACTTTTTTTTTTTTTTAAACATAACTGGATTTTAGGCCATATTTTTTCCAGGGCTCAAGTCTGGAGATACTGACTGTGCAAATCAATATCTAGATATGAGTTCAAACAGCTCCGCAGCTGCACAAATGTCAAAGTCAAACATGGACACGAAGTGTTACCATTACACAGTGTCAGATCTTGCAAATAGCTGCCCAGTCAGGGTAGGGCAGTCCAGGGTACAAAAGTCTATCATTTCATTAGATCATTTTTTATAACACCTACATATATGGCGATTAAAAGAATCTTTGTGTGTGAAGGACAGATGCATATCCACTTTACTGCCCAAGTGTGGATCCCTGCCTGCTAAGACGGGCTGTACTGTTGCAAGTCTGACACTTTCTACCTGCCGAATGCTGGCGATGGTTTCCATGTGGGCAGTTCAGAGCGAGGTGATAGTGGGCTTCCTTTGCTACAGCTTTAGCTTGAACACACTTCCCCCATTCACTGCTGTAGTCGTCTCTGGGTTTCCTTGCTGCAGGCTGACTTTTTCAGAGAGAGAGAAGAAGAAGAAGGAGAAGGAGAAGGAGAAGGAGAAGGAGAAGGAGAAGGAGAAGAAGGAGAGAGGAGAGGAAAGAAGAGGAGAGAGAGAGAGCAAAGAGGAGAGGAGAGAGACAGAGACAGAGACAGAGACAGGGTAAGGGATCATAGTCGTCATAGAGATGCAGCTTCTCCCAGTGATGAGGAGGGGCAGGCACAAAGCTGAATCATGCAGATGGCCTCTCATCTATCTTTATTGTGGTGGAATAGACATGATATAAAAGTTGATACTTCTCAACAGTTTCTAAATGTTTAACTCTGTAACATCAAGTACATTTACATAGTTAGGAAGTCATTGCTGTCCTCTTCTGATTTAATTAGCAAAATAGACTACAATAATTGTATTTATACTCATTTCTTCTTCTTCTTCCTCTTCCTCTTCCTCTTCCTCTCCTCCTCCTCCTCCTCCTCCTCCTTCTCCTTCTCCTTTTCTCCTTCTGTTCCTCCTCCTGTGCCTCCTCTTCTTCCTTTTCCTCCTCCTACTCCTGAAGATGGGAACTCTTGTGTGGATGACCTCTCTGCTCCTGGGGTGACATTTTTATTCAGATAGAAACCTGGAGAGAAAGAAGTAGAGAGAAGACACCACAGCACTGGAAGATTCCCCAGTGCCTTGGCATTCCCAGGTGGTGCTAGAGTGAAAATCTTCACTGCCTACATGGCAAGGCAATGCCCTAAGCAGTGCACTGTCCCCTCTCTCCTTCTCATTTTGAATGGCCTCCTCTGCTCAGCAGTGATCAAGGAGAACGTACAACTGCCAGAAATAGCTGAGCTTTCTAGATACATGAAATTTCACGTGCCATAAAATGTTTTCTGATGCTGTCTCTAAGCACTTGTAGGAATGATGTTTGGAATCCTGAGAGGTGAATACAGCTGCTAAGTTACATTGATCAGCACTAGGATACGGTGCTTTCAGGGCTTGACTTTGAACAGTGGAGGCTTCATTCGTAAAGTTCTGAAGGACCTGTCAGTGGACGTCCATGTCATTTTTGTCAGACAAATACCAACTTCGGTACAAACAAAACCACTGATCATGGTTGTTTGACTACACTAAGAATAGTGTAATCAGACTGCTTTTGTATGATTCTTAAAGAGGCAGCCTTGAGAGTGAACTCCATCACTGTTTTGAGGAGTGCTGTCCTTGACAAGATTGAGCAGGTGGTCTCTCTTGAAGCCAAAATTCCTTCCTAGCTACCATTTCTTTGCAAAGGGCCTGGGCCAACAGACCTATCTTTTTGTCTCTAATTTTCTTGCTATGCTTGAAAGACTGCTGACAGACACTCTGGTTGAACCTGAGTGCTTCAGATTGTCGTTCATTCACTGAGTGTGGACAGAGTGGTTCCTTATTTGGTATCCCCCATCTGGACACTAAATACCAAATGCCATCTGGTTCCATGCATTTTTGCTGATGGTTAACTTTGAGTGAGTGTTCATACCAGACACAGAATGTAAAAGTGAGGGGAGTCAGGCGGTAGCGCAGCGGGTTAAGCGCACATGGCACGAAGCGCAAGGACCGGCATAAGGATCCCGGTTTGAGCCCCCGGCTCCCCACCTGCAGGGGAGTTGCTTCACAGGCAGTAAAGCAGGTCTGCAGGTGTCTGTCTTTCTCTCCCCCTCTCTGTCTTCCCCTCCTCTCTCCATTTCTCTCTGTCTTATCCGACAATAGCAAAAGCAACCAATAACAATAACAATAACAACAAAAAACAAGGGCAATAAAAGGAAAAATAAATACATACATAAATTAATTTTAAAAAAGAATGTAAAAGAGAGAATAGCAGAATATATGCTACTCAAAGAATGATGACTTTAGATACTATAGGGCTTGAAGAAAGCCCCACTGGACACTCAAGAAAGAACATGAATTTAAGGGCCAGGCAATGGCGCATCTGGTTAAGCACACACCCTACAGTGTTGTTCAGAGACTCAGGCTGAAGCCCCGGGTCCCCACCTGAAGCTTCGCTAGTGGTGAAGCAGGGCTGCAGGTGTCTCTCTGTCTCTCTCCTTCTCTACTCTCCCCTCGTTCTCTCTCTGTCTCAGCCCAGTAATAATAAATAATGTGTAAAACAAATTTAAAAAGACTACTACTTTTCAGAAGCTAATAATGTCTTAATTTCATTGTGAAAATAGTTCTACTTTTGCAGCCCCTCGAGGGGGGTCTTATATATCATCAGGTTACCAGGAACATCTCTGTCAAGACTCTCTAGAAGAAAACTTTTTTCTTTTTTTTTCCTGTATGCTCTTGAAAAATTACTGTTTCACAGAACTCAAAGGACGTGTTTTAGAAAAAGATATTTGGTAACATTCTTTTTGACTGGGAATGTAGGTGGGAAAGGTGCTTAGAAAAGGATTTTTTAAAACTCTCATGATACTTTTCTCATAGTTAGATTAAGTCTATTTTTTCCCCACCTCCTACACCTGACAAAGTTAGTCCTCTGTCAAAACTAGAATGTTCACTTATAGTTAAAGTACTCTGCATAGAAGCAGCGAGGGAAAATGTATGTAAAGTCCACCATGTTATAGTTTGGTTCATGAACTGTGAATATTTGAATCCTGTGTTTGAAATGGAATCTAACGAAGGACTACCAGCTTCTCCCTTGGACTCTCATTCTGTACAGATGGTGGAGAGAGGCAATGGTAGACATTTCAGGGAAATGCCATTAGAGGGGCCTAACACTAGGATTCTGGGGAAAAGCCACAGGAGACCGGATAGCCTGGACAGCAACAGAGAGAACACCACCACTCGAAGGGAAAGTCATGAATTTAGACATTAGAAGGCTTGGGCTGGCTTTAAGGAGGCTAGGTCTTCAAAGATCTATGTTTATGCACAGAGAGCTTATAATAAATAACTAATAACTGCTCCACATTGCAGGCAAGAGGAAGCCTAGTGAAGTGGAAAGGCTCACTCTAAGCGTCAGGCTGCTTTGACTCTTACTTAGTAACTGTGAATCTAGGCAAGTGACTTCATCCCTGTGAAGATGTTGTCTTGTCTGGGAATTGTGCTTCAGTACCCATTGCCAAGGGATTGGTTGCCAGGAAGAAACAATTAAAAAATTAATAGTGATTTAATACTGATTTACAAAATTACAACATCACAGGGGTACAACTTTGCACTGTTTCCACCACCAGAGTTCTGTAGCCTCCGTCCTTCCATTGGCAGCTGCAGCTGCCGGAATAGCCTCACGGGCGGGACAGAGAGATGACCAGGGACTCATGGCTGAGCTGGGAAGCAGTATCTCTTTATTGACAATCTAATCTCTTCTAATCACAACACAATTTTCTCCTGCATCTCTCCTGAGGCGGAAGAGTCAGGAACAAGGAATTACGTAGGATAGGGGGCGGGGAGAAGGGAAAAACTCAAACCAGTGAGGATTAAACCAATGTCCAGAGGCAGGGGGGGTTTCAGTCAACAGTGGCTATGTAAACAGAATACATCATAAGTAACACAAGCGAACCTAATGTGATGATCAAAACAGAAGGTCTTATAAGCAGGATTTAGAAGCATACCAATATACAGCCATTCTCCCAAGGTTGCAGATATGGGTTAACTATTACTTGTATAACTATTTGTATAGATTTGTATATATTTTCCTCCCCTTTCCCCCACTCTAGTCCCATCCTCTCTTCCTTTTCAAGACAAACACACACACACACACACACACACACACCTATTACTATATCCAAATGTTCCTCCCTGTTCCTCCTCTCTCTCCTGGTCCTGATGGAGTTGGGGTTCAGAACCCTCTATTCATCTTCCCCCATCATATCTCTCCCGCTGAGAGTATGAACCAAAATGTATGGGGATGCAGTAGGTGGGAGTTCTGGCTTCTGTAATTGCTTCTCTTTTGGACGTGGGCGTTGGCAGGTGGATCCATAACCCCCCAGCCTGAAACAATAATTTTTGTATATGTAGTTGCTTAATGAATGGTGGCAGGGAAAAAGGTTAAAAACTGACATGTCAAGTCATGACAATGATGCTTGTCCATTATTATTAGGGTTTTTGTTTGTTTTTTGTTACCCTTTTGTTACCCTTGTTTTTTATTGTTGTCATAGTTATTATTGTGGTTGTTGATGTCATCATTGTTGGATAGGACAGAGAGAAATGGAGAGAGGAGAGGAAGACAGAGAGGAGGAGAGAAAGACAGACATCTGCAGACCTGCCTCACCCGCTGTGCCACCGCCCGGCTCCTGATGCTTGCCCATTGTATGCCTTCCAGACCTGCAGACCAATAAAGCACAGGAGAGACATCAGAACTTTCCTGCTGCTTGGGTTCCCTGATCAGACTGGAGACTAAAAAAAGGGAAGGCTTAAGCTGTAGGGTCATGCCAAATCAGCTCTGCAGAGACCAGGAGTCAATATCCTTCTTGGAAGACAGATCATGTCTTCCCAAATCTTATGCAAGATCACAATATTTCTTAGCAGAATTCTTTCATCAAGAGGTCAGTAAAAGTACCTATTGCCATCCACTGGAAGTGGGGTAAAATAATCCCTGGGGCATTTTACACCCAGGAAGATGGAAAAGACTTCTTGCTGATGAGTTGCTCTTCCCTGCCAGTATTATGGCGCGTCTAAGTTAGGCTGTTAATGCCTCCGGTGGGTGAGTCATTCATGGCGATGGCTAGACATTTTCTCATTATTTATTAAAAATGGTGTGACTTTTATTTCCTAACTATCTTCTCTCCCTCCTTTGAACCCTTTGCAAGGATCTAATTCATCAGCGCTGACAAATTTCACTTACATGCAACTTTCCTCATCTCTTAGATAATTAGCAAAGGTGTAAAGGATGAGAGGGTGGAGTGGGGAGAGCAGAAAGAAACAAGGCACGTTTCAGGAGTTTTTAATAACATAAGACTACATTTAAAGATGTGAAAACAACATTTGAGATGAAGGAGAAGAAGGAGAAGGAGCAGAAGAAGGAGGAGAAGGAGGAGGAGAAGGAGAAGGGGGAGGAGAAGGAGAAGGAGAAGGAGAAGGAGGAGGAGAAGGAGAAGGAGGAGGAGGAGAAGGAGGAGGAGGAGGAGGAGGAGGAGGAGGAGGAGGAGGAGGAGGAGAAGGAGAAGGAGGAGGAGGAGAAGGAGAAGGAGGAGGAGAAGGAGGAGGAGGAGAAGGAGAAGGAGGAGGAGAAGGAGAAGGAGGAGAAGGAGAAAGAGAAGGAGGAGGAGAAGGAGGAGGAGAAGGAGAAGGAGAAGGAGGAGGAGGAGAAAGAGAAGGAGGAGAAGGAGGAGGAGAAGGAGAAGGAGGAGGAGGAGAAGGAGAAGGAGGAGGAGGAGGAGGAGGAGGAGGAGAAGGAGAAGGAGGAGGAGAAGGAGAAGGAGGAGAAAGAGAAGGGGGAGGAGGAGGAGAAAGAGATGGAGGAGAAGGAGGAGGAGGAGAAGGAGGAGGAGAAAGAGGAGAAAGAGAAGGGGGAGGAGGAGGAGAAAGAGATGGAGGAGAAGGAGGAGGAGGAGAAGGAGGAGGAGAAAGAGAAGGAGGAGGAGGAGAAAGAGATGGAGGAGAAGGAGGAGGAGGAGAAGGAGGAGGAGAAAGAGAAGGAGGAGGAGAAAGAGAAGGAGAAGGAGGAGGAGGAGAAAGAGATGGAGGAGAAGGAGGAGGAGGAGAAGGAGGAGGAGGAGGAGGAGAAGGAGGAGGAGAAGGAGAAGGAGGAGGAGGAGAAAGAGAAGGAGGAGAAGGAGGAGGAGGAGGAGAAGGAGAAGGAGGAGAAGGAGAAGGAGGAGGAGGAGGAGGAGGAGGAGAAGGAGGAGGAGGAGGAGAAGGAGAAGGAGGAGAAAGAGAAGGAGGAGGAGGAGGAGGAGAAAGAGATGGAGGAGAAGGAGGAGGAGGAGAAGGAGGAGGAGAAAGAGAAGGAGGAGGAGGAGAAAGAGATGGAGGAGAAGGAGGAGGAGGAGAAGGAGGAGGAGAAAGAGAAGGAGGAGGAGAAAGAGAAGGAGAAGGAGGAGGAGGAGAAAGAGATGGAGGAGAAGGAGGAGGAGGAGGAGGAGAAGGAGGAGGAGAAGGAGAAGGAGGAGGAGGAGAAAGAGAAGGAGAAGGAGGAGGAGAAAGAGATGGAGGAGAAGGAGGAGGAGGAGAAGGAGAAGGAGGAGGAGAAGGAGAAGGAGGAGGAGAAGGAGAAGGAGGAGGAGAAGGAGAAGGAGGAGGAGGAGAAAGAGAAGGAGAAGGAGGAGGAGGAGGAGAAAGAGATGGAGGAGAAGGAGAAGGAGGAGGAGGAGGAGGAGGAGAAAGAGATGGAGGAGAAGGAGAAGGAGGAGGAGGAGAAGGAGAAGAAGAGGAAGAAGAAAAAGCACACCTTAGTAATATAATTCTCTGTGGTTCCTGGCCCAGGAGATTGCTCTGAGCAATAACTGACCAAAAAAATAAATCAATAAAGATAGACACCTGCAGACCTGTTTCACTGCTTGTACAAATGTTTTCCCTGCAGGTAGGGAGCCGGGGGCTCGAACCTGGATCCTTGCGCTTAGTTCGATGTGTGCTTCACCGGATGTGCCACTGCCTGGCCCTGTGAAAATTTTACTAAAGAGGAGAAATGATCTTAAAATATGTGGCTCATTAGATGTTGGTCAGCGCATATGGTGTCATGTTCCATTTTGCTAGGGATTTTTGAAAATGCCCACTGAACTCCACGCATTCTGAGAACATCCCTGCAGCATTTGGAAAGCAGGAGCATAGGGACATGTAGAAAGGAAAGTCTTCTCATTGCTGGTGAACATGCAAAGTGGGACAGGTTACATGGAAAACAATATGGAGATTCCTCAGAAAAACTAGATTACAACCATCAACTCCATTTCTGTGTATTTATTTCCAACTGAAGTGGAATCAGGAGCTTACAATGCTATCTGCACTCTCACATTCAGTTCAGTTTATTCACTGTAAACAAAATAGGAAAACAACCTGTCAGTGAGAGAATGGATAAAGGAAAGTGTAGTGTAGGGGCTGGGCAGTAGCACAATGGGTTAAGTACACGTGGTGCAAAGCCGTAAGGAATAGCATAAGGATCCAGGATTGAGCCCCGGCTGGGGGCTGGGACCTGCAGGGGAGTCGCTTCACAAGCTGTGAAACTGGTCTGCAGGTGTCTATTTTTCTCTCCTCCTCTTTGTCTTCCCCTCCTTTCTCCATTTCTCTCTGTCCTATCCAACAACAACAGCAATAACAACAATAACAACAACAGCAATAACAACAAGGGCAACAAAATGGAAAAAAATGGCCTCCAGGAGCAGTGGATTCATAGTGCAGGTACTGAGCCCCAGCAATAACCCTGGAAGCAAAAAAAAAGTTATATATATATATATATATTAGAATGTTACTTAGGTACAAAAAAGAAAAATCTTGCCCAACGCAACAAATTGAGGACAGTATGTAAAGTGAAATAATTCAGGTAAAAATAAATACTATATGATATAACAACTACGAAATATGAATTTTTTGAGTTCAGAGAAACACAGAATAACAGGAACTGTGGAGTGGAGGAGATAGGGAGTAGTTGATCAAAAGATAGGATATTGGGAGTTGGGTTGTAGCACAGAGGGTTAAGTGCATGTGGCGCAAAGCGCAAGGACTGGCGTAAGGATCCCGGTTCAAGCCCCCGCCTCCCCACCTGCAGGGGAGTCGCTTCACAGGCAGTGAAGCAGGTCTGCAGGTGTCTGTCTTCTCTCCCCCTCTCTGTCTTCCCCTCCTCTCTCCATTTCTCTCTGTCCTATTCAACAACGACAACAATAATAACTACAACAGTAAAACAACAGTGTCAACAAAAGGGAATACATAAATATATTTTTAAAATAAATATTTTTATTTATTATTAAATTTTTTAAATTATTAAATTATTTAATATTATTAAATATTAAAAATATTTAAAATAAATATATATTTAAAAAAATTTTTTTTTATCTTTATTTATTTGCTGGATAGAGAAAGTCAGAAATTGAGAGGGAAGGGGGTGACAGAGAAGGTGAGAGACAGAGAGACGCCTGTAGCACTGCTTCACCACTTGTAAAGCTTTCCCCCTGCAGGTGGGGGCTAGGGGCTCGAACCTGGGTCCTTGCGCACTGTAACATGTGTGCTCAACCAGGTGCGCCACCACCTGGCCCCAATAAATATTTTTTTAAAACGATAGGATATTATAGCTTTAAGATTGACCAGGCCTGGAGACCTGATGTATACTATGAGGTGTCTAGTTAGTAATACTGAAATCATATTTTAGAGTTGCTAAGAGAGAGGAGCCTAAATGTTCACGGCACTAAAAAGAAATGCTAATTACCTGACATGAAGCAGGTGTTAGCTGAAACTTTGGTGGTAATCATTTTACAGTAAGAAAGCATAGCTACTCAACATGACGTACACCTTAAACTTATACAATCTGATGTCAATTAATTATGTCCCAAAGCTGGGTGAAAAATAAAATTAGAAGAGAGAGGTAGAAACTATAAGACACCAAAAAAACTGTTTTCTTTCTCAACTGGCAAAGATTTAGCAGAATATTTTTTAGGTTTTTTTTTTAACACTTAAAAAATAACACCTGTTTCTCTGCTTCACTGCTGGCACAGCTTTCCCTCAGCAGGTAGGGGGAGAGGGGGCTCGAACCTGGGTCCTTGTGTATTGTAACAGGTTCACTCAACCAGGTATGCCACCAGCCAGCCCCTGTGAAATATTTTTCATTTCTAGATTGATAGAACATTCTTTTGGAAAATCCCCAGAATTTGCTCAAGTGACACTGGAAGCATTACCTTCTTGGCCTTTCTTTGAAGTTACACAAATGTGGAGAGCTGTCATCTTGTTTTTTAAAAAAATATCTAGAAGTTAAGATCCCATAAAAACCAGTCCCTTGAAGCCTTAGCATGTGAACTGGGTGTGGTGTCATCAAAGAATCGTCTTCAGTGAGGAATGAGGCATCTACTGTGTTCTTGGCTGTAACAAGTCTATTCCCACTGAGAACCTACTGGGAGTAGCACAGTTTCACAACCACATACATACATGTCATATGACCATGACCACTGACTTTTCAGTGACACACTGAAAAGAAGACAGAATAGAGACACGTGGCAACATGAACAGGAGGCATCCGATGACTTAGCCACATGTGTGTTCAGGTAGGGCCCTCAAAATGATCTTTGGAAATGAAGGGAGAAAATATCCAAATCACCGATATTTGTGTCCAGTTTTGAGACTAGTTTTTTTATTTATTTTATTTCTTTTAGATCACTTGATCAAGAAAAATTAATTTTACAGTACAGCCTTCTCATGACAGGTGTTGGCACTCCAGAACCTTCACTAAAACTGTCGTCATCTTTCCCGTGGAATTCAGGGCTTTCACACCACTTTTCTGTTCTTGTATTTATGTATGTATGTATTTTTTTATTTATTTACCACAAATGATTTGCTGGGTCTTTGAGTTTGCATAGCTCCACCAGTCCTAATGGACTTTTTTTCCCCTTTCGTCCAGACTGAGCAGAAGGAACAGAGAGAATGACAGGCAGAGAATGAGATGAGAGACTCCGCAGCATAAGCTTCCACCTTGCATGTGGTTGCAACTGGGTAAGACTTTCTGTGTAGTAGAGGGTGTGCTCTACCATCTCCCTCTGTGCTCTTTCCTACACCTCCCTTCTTCCCCGGGTAGAGTTGCTTTATCTCCTGCAAGAGGTCACTCTCAGGTCTCCTGGTCTTTCTCCTAAAGTCCCACCTATGGATAAGGTTATCCACTGTTCATTCTGCTCTGTTGGGCAGTACGCCAGCTTCCCCCTGTTTATCCCTGCGGTCTATTTACATAGCCAGTTACCTAGGAACTGCCCTGCCTGCCTCCCACTGGTTCATGATGTCTTTTTGCTCTGCCCCCTCTCGTAGTCACCCTGATTTCCACCAGTCTCTTTTCGCTCCACCCTCCCTACCTCACATCTTGTTTCCACCCTACTTGGCGAGTATATATACAGCTACTCTTCTGATTAAACACACTGGGGATTGCCTTCTGGCTCTGAGAGTTCCAGAATCTATCTCCTGCGACGCTAGCTCAGCACGAGTTCCTGATCCCTCTCCTACACAGCAGCTTAGGTTGACTCCAGTTGAGTTCTCTCCAACCCAGAGAGCAGTTGCTTGGGAAGAAGCACCCTCAGGCTCTCCCGGCTCTCCTCCTCCTGGCTTATTGCACTTAACATGACTCCTTCAAATTCCATCAAAGTTGTAAAATATATATATTTCATTATTTCTGATAACTGAATTGTATCCACTGTGTATATATACTGTAACTTCCTTAGCTACCCATTTATCCTTGGACATATAGGTTGTTCCCAAATTCGGTGATTACAAATAACATTGCTATGAGCATAGGGATGCATAGATATCTTCATATAAGTGTTTTCGTGCTGTTTGGACAGATTGCTAGAAGCTTTTGAGGAATCTCCAGGCTGTTTCCCACAGAAGCTGGACTAATATACATTCCTACCAACAGTGGAGAAGGATTCCTTATCAACACACCCTTACGATCACCTGCCATTGCTCCACCTTTTAATGTATGACATTCTCACATGTACCTTGGTTTGAGTTTCTTTGATAGTCAGTAACTTTGAGCTTTTTTTTTTTTTTTTTAATTTGGTCTTCTGAATCTCCTCTTTGGTGAAGAGTCTGAGAACTACCACCATACATATACGTTCACAATACTTTAAAATACATATTTACAGCGTACACAAGAGAGAACACATGCATGGTTTAGCAATGCCTGTGTGAACATGGTTTTACAAAGAGAACTTCACCTGCTTAAGCTGAGAGCCCTTTGCAACAGGCAGTGAGAACTGAAATAGGGCAGGAAAGGAAGACAGCAGTGGGGGCTCAAGCTAAGATGTGATGATGATGGAATTTGAGCGGGAAAAAGAGAGAGGAGAGACTACCGCAACGAAGGAGAAGGCAGGATCTGAAAGATGGAGATTGGGTTTCCTTAAAAATGTTCCTGAGACTTGCGGGAAGTGAACAGTCTAGGGAGATGAGAATGTATCTTAGATTAGAAGGAATAATAGGCAGATATTTCTTGCCAGAGAAAACAGGGGGGCAGGGAGGGGTGACACCTGAACTGATCATTGCTTCATTTTAATTTTATGGTGATGGTGTGTATGATATAGCAGATCCTAACAAAGGGATATTTCAAAGCTAGCCCAATTGCTAAATGATGTGATTATAGCAATAACTATCTATTGCCTTCCTAAACCCTAAGACAGCAGGAACCTCCCGCTTCCTCTATAGAACCTATATTTCCCTCCACTCTATTTCCATATGTGTGACCACTCTAGGTCTATAAGTAGAAGACTTCACTTTTGCTTTCACGACTTGTTTATTTCACTTCACATGGTGTCTCTGAGGCTCATCCCTTTGGAGAAAGGATTTTATCGTCGTTTTGCAGTCCCACCAACAGTGTATGCAGTTCTCCCCCCACGTGCTCACTACAACTTGTTTTTTCCTTTCTTAATGGTAGCTGTCCATCCGAATGAGGCCAGACCTCATTTTGGTTTTGATTTGCATTTCTTTAATGCTTAATAAGGTCAAGCATTGTTTCAGATGCATGCTTTCCACTTCTCTATCTTCCCTGGGGAATCCATGTATTCAAGTCCTTTGTACATTTTAAATTGTTTTAAATATGTGTTTTTGTGGAATTCTAAAAGTTTTTATATGCAATGGATATTAGCCTTTACCATACGGTTTTTAAAGTTTTTCTTTCATTCTATAAGATGTCTTATTATTATGTTAATTTTGTCCTTTGAAACATAGAAGCTTGAAGTATTTGTGTATTCCCATTAATCTAGTTTTCCTTTCTTTACTTGTGTTTTTGGTGTTGCATATTACAAATCACTGCCAAATCAGTGTCTTGAAGATTTTTTTTTTCTGTTTTACAGAAAAAAAAATTCTAGCCCTTCTGTTTAGTTCCTTGATCTAGTTAAACTTTTATATTTGGTACGAGATAAGGAGGGGTCTGATCTTAGCTACATCGAGTAAAACCATATATCTTTTTTTGCAAATGTGTATACAGTTTTCTTTTTCCTTTAATTTTGTTAATGACTTAATATTGATTTACAAAATTACATGTCAACAGCGGTAAAATTCCACCACCCATTCCCACCACCAGAGTTCTGTATCTGCATTCCCTCTAATGGGAGCTACAGCAGTTCTCCAAGGTCACAAATATAGGTTGATTATTTCTACAACTATCTGTCTGTTTATATGTATCTATCCATTCCCCCCCCCCCCCCATGGTCCCATCTTCTCTTCCATTCTAAGTTACTTCCAAATGACCTTCCTTCTTTCCCTCTTTTCTCTCTGGGTCCTAATGGAATTGGAGTTCAAAGCCCTCTAGTCATCTTCCCTCTATAATTTCTCCTCCATTGGGAGGATGGACCAATGGAGGAGATTCCTTTTGGGGTGCAGAAGATTATACCCAGTTTTCTTAATATCATTTATGAAGAACTTGCCCTTCCCTGCACTGAATGGTTTTGTCATCTCTGTTGAAAACCATATGGGGAGGGGCTTATTTAATATTCTGTAAGATTAATTATCTATTGTTAACCTTAGTGTTTTCATCCAAAGTTGGAAATCTTTTAGTAGTCCCGGACTTGACTTTAAATGTAAAAATACTAATTTCTTCCTTGAGCACTTTGATATTGATTTTAGAAGAATATAGACCACAACTTACAGCTTCGTGAATTGTTCCATCTACCAAAATGGGAGGATTATTCCCCCAAACACCATTTTGGTCACATTCTTCTGCTTGTACACTTTTAGCGATTGTAGCTTGCCCATAGGATCAAGTCTAATCTTTCCATTTGAGTATCAAGATGCACCTTGTTTGAGTTTTAGTGTCTTTATCCCACCTGTGAATTTATATAGGTTTCTATAGAGGAGGCTTCATGCAGAGGAGGAATCTGAACCAAGGTTATGTGTCTGCATGCATGATTACATGCATGAGGTGTTTATTACATTTTCATGCCCACCCCTGCCCTGCCAAAACTTGGAGCTAGGCAAATCCAGACACAATGCAGTTTAGACTGAATCTCCATTCTTATCAAGAGACTGATACTGCAGACATAGCCCATTAATGTGATTATTTTTTAGCTCTGTTGCTTCTGTTTCTTGGAAGTAAATCAAGCCAAGAAAGTTCCTATCAATATTAGTTAGGACACCCTCTACTTAAAATAAGAAATATCTTTTCTTCTTGTAGTTCTGACTTACATCACTGGGATCCCAAGAACCAGAATGAACTTTTAGAGGTGAGTCTATTGTCAGCAACAAGAATTGTTCATTGACCTAAAAAGGAACAGACAATTACAAAGAAACACATAATATCACAGTGTCTCAGAACAGTTTCCTGTCTCTTCTCAGTACTTTTATAATATTGTATAATACTTTTTTTATTAGTTTTTTTCTTTTCCTCTTTTTAAATTATTGTAGTTATTATTATTGTTGTTGTTGTTGTTGTCATTGTTGGATAGGACAGAGAGAAATGTAGAGAGGAGGGGAAGACAGAGAGGGGGAGAGAAAGATAGACACCTGCAGACCTGCTTCACCACTTTTGAAGCGACTCCCTTGCAGGTGGGGAGCCAGGGGCTTGAACCAGGATCCTTATGCTGGTCCTTGCGCTTGGTGCCACATGTGCTTAACCCGCTGCACTACTGCTGGACTCCCTATATACTAATTTTATACTTGATTATGGTGTCTATATTTTAAAATGTCTGGTTAAGCAATTTGAATTTTTTTGTTTGTTTAAATTTATTTATTGGGTAGAGAAAAGAACAAATCAAGAAGGAAGAGAGAGGTAGAAAAGGAGAGAGGGGGGCAAGTAGTGGCACACCTGATTGAGCACACATGTTACAATGCATAAAGACCTGAATTCAAGCCTCTGTTCTCCACCTGCAAGGGGAAAGCTTTGCGAGTGGTGAAGCAGGGCTGTAGGTGTCTCTCTATCTCTCTCCCTCTCTCTTCCCTCTTGATTTCTGGCTGTCTCTCTTCACAAAATAAAGATAATTAAAAAGTAGAGAGAGAGGGGGTTGGGCGGTAGCGCAGTGGGTTAAGCACACATGGCACAAAGTGCAATGATGGGCATAAGGATCCCAGTTTGAGCCCTCAGTCCCCCACCTGCTGGGGAGTCGCTTCACAGGTGGTGAAGCAGGTCTGCAGGTGTCTATCTTTCTCTCTCCTTCTCTATCTTCCCCTCCTCTCTCCATTTCTCTCTGTCCTATCCAACAACAAAGGACATAAACAACAACAATAATAACCACAACAAGGCTACAACACAAGGGCAACAAAAGGGGGGAAAAAGGCCTCCAGGAGCAGTGGATTCATGGTGTAGGCACTGAGCCCCAGCAATAACCCCGGAGGTAAAAAAAAAAGTAGAGAGAGAGAGATAGAGAGACACCTGCAGCATTGCTTTGCCACTCAAGAAGCTTTCCTGTTGCAGGTGTCTCAAATTTCCTCAATTTGAAATGTTATAGAGATCAGATTTTTGCTTCCTAAGAATTCTACAAGGAACCATAAGTCTCTCATATTTTAAAGACAAGGAAATATATTAGGAAGAGTAAGTAATTTATACAAGATCACATAGCTCAATGTGACAAAACCATATTAAAAATAACTATTACCTGGGGCCCTAGTCAGGGAGCCCTGGGATTCCCACAAGTCATGATGGGCCTAGACCTCTAACAGATCCCTCTCTCCATTGCCACTGGTCCTCCTCTGCTGGTGCTCATGTGGAGTGGCTCCAACCAGGGGGTAAGCCTCCGACACTCCCTTACCGGCTCTAGAGGATGCATGAATTCAGAAAGAGGTGTTGGAGAACATTCTGGTATGAACATTCATTTATTGGGAGAAGAGTACAGGTCTTTATACTGAATTTGAATACAAAGGACATTTTTCACATATGTCAGAAATTACAGGTTTCTTAAAGGTCAGCTTGCTCCTATAGTAGGGGGCTGGTATGACAAGAATTGATGAGATACATAAAGGTCAAGACAATTAGTCTCCATGATGCAGGCGAGTTAGTTATCCAAAGGTATTTGAGAGAAGCATAGGGGTTAAACCAGTAAGATGAGATAGAGAAGAAGAAAAACAAAACTTGATGTAAATCACAGATATCAAAGGACACAAGGAAATAGAATATGGGGTCTCACCGCCTGGTGTTGGTGAGGTGTGTGATAGAGTGTGTTCTCCTATATGATCAAAAGGTGAAGTTATAGTGGATGTGTGAACTTTGAGTCAACTCTCAAGCAGGAAACCATTTGGCCTGCCAGCAAGGGGAACTAAGTGTGAGAGGCTTGTAGGCTTTCTGTGAGCTTGAGAGACTAACAAGGAGAAACTGAGTCTGGGAGACTTTTCCCTCTTGGCTCCTCTCTATAAGGAGAGAGGCTAACAAGTGGGTGTCTTTCCAGACCTCCATCCAAGGATGGGAGAGCTCCCCTAAGCTCTACCAAGCTTTCACATAGTCCCATACTCCTCCATCAGGAACAACATAATGGACCCCTTTGTGGGCCCCCATAGGACCTTGCCCTCAATGTGGATCAACAATGGTAGGGAATGCTCCATTCTCCAAAGGGAGGTTGGGCGACATACTCTACCACCCGAGGAAGATGGGTCCTGAAATTAGTGCAAACTGGAAAGTTCCTAGCCATGACCACAGAATGTGAGCTCAGATCTACAGGGATGCAGAGATTATACAGGCTCCTGTGCTGAATATGGGCCCCAGATCAAATCAATGGGGTTTATAGTCAACAATATTTTTATACTTTTCACCTCTTTGGATAAGCTGGATCTCTTCCCTCATCTAGCTTTCTAGTCTTCTTTCCATCTATGACATCATCTCCCCAGACAATACCTTGGGTCCACCTGCATGTTAGCTGTCAGATTCAGGAAAAAACTAGTAAAGTCATGGGCCCCTTGGAATATACCTAACATAGACCTACTAGCTTTTTCCAAAATGGAGACCCCAAATCTTCATCTGCAATAGTCTTGCCTTTAGGTTCATGATTAGTCAACAATTTGTTCTGTTTTATATCTGAACTCTTTTTCAGCCACTAGGTTCTAGATGCTACCATGATGCTAACCTGACTTCCCTGGGCAGACAAACTCACCAATGTGGCCTGGAGCCTTGCCTCCCCAGAGTCCTTCCCCACTAGGGAAAGAAAGAAACAGGCTGGGAGTATGGATTGACATGCCAACGCCCATGTCCAGCGGAGAAGCAATTACAGAAGCCAGACTTTCTACCTTCTGCACCGCATAAAGAGTTTTGGTCCATACTCCCAGAGGGATAAAGAATAGGAAAGCTTTCAAGAGAGGGGATGGGATATGAAGTTCTGGTGGTGGGAATTATACCCCTCTTATCCTAGGTCTTGTCAATATTTCTATTTCATAAATAAATAAAAAATTAACTATTAATTCCAAAGATCATAAACAATCTAGTAAAACATCTTTTGTTTTTCCTTATATCCCTCACTCTACTGCAGGATTTTTGAGGCAGAAAAAGTCTTTGTCATCATTTTATCTTTAACATCTAGCAGAGTTTCCGTTTTTGTTCATTGAGTGAGTACAATTTTTATATTGATTTAATAATAATCAACAATGTTGTAGGAAAAGAGGGGTAACAATTCCAGACAATTCCCACCACCAGAGTTCTGTGTCCCATCCCCTCCATTGGAAGCTTTCCTACTCTTTATCCCTCTGGGAGTATGAACCTAGGATCCTTATGGGATGCAGAAGGTGGGAAGTCTGGCTTCTGTAATTGCTTGAGTGAATGCAATTTTATAAATTAAAAAATCAGAACAATTGATGTAATTAATTGGAAGAATCAAAACCTATAAATACTCATATAGTTTCAGTGTCATAGTGTCCTTAAACATGAATATAAGTCAACAGCAAAAGGTGAATTTTTATGTCACATGCCTTTGACATTATACCTAAAATGTTATAGCCATAACCAAGAGAATCTAAGTTTCCTCTTAAGCTATCTATTAGGAGTTTCATAGCTTTGTGTTTGTTTTTTTTTAAAAGATTTCTTTTCTCTTTTTTTTTTATTTATTTGTTTTTGGATAGAGACAGAGAGAAATTGAGAGAGAAGGGGGAGATAGAGAGGAAGAGAGACAGAGAGATACTTGCAGACCTGCTTCACCGCCTGTGAAGCGACTCCCCTGATGGTGGGGATCTGGGGGCTCAAACCGGGATCCTAACCGGTCCTTGTGCTTTACAAGGTATGCGCTTAACCAGCTGTGCTACCGCCTGACTCCCAGCTTTGTGTTTTATATATTTTGAGTTCCTATTTGTGAAGACATCAGTGTCTTGATGACTTTTTGCTGATGTATGCCCCGCTGTTCCTGCACATTTTATTTTTGAAAATACTAGCTTCACTTGACTGTTTCGTCTTTGCCCCTTCATCTAAGGTCAGCTGATTATGTATATGTTAGCATCAGCACCCCCACACACACTTTATTGGGGCATTAATAGTTTATAGGACTGTCATTGACACACAGGTTAAAGTTCTTGTCTCCTCAGGGCTGGGTGGTGGTGCACCTGGTTATTCGCATGTTACCAAGTGCAAGGACCCCGGTCCCCACCTTCATGGAGGAAGCTTCATGAGTAGTGAATCAGTACTGCAGGTATCTCTCTGTCTCTGTCTCTCTCTCCTTTATCCTCCTTCCCTTCAATTTCTCTCTGTCCTAGCAAAAAGAAAAAAAGAATAAAATAAAACAAAACTAAAACTTAAAAAAAATTTTTTTTGTCTCCTCATGATTGGTATCTGCAAGATGCTGTCTTCCCCAGTGATGCTATGTGCTATAATTGGGTGAGATTGAGCAAATTTTTAAGTGTAAATATTGCAGATTACTCTTTGTGTCATCTTTTAATTTTTTAAAAAAATATACATATACTTATTTATTATTGGAGACAGAGGAATTAAGAGTGGAGGGGGAGACAGAGACAGAAAGAAAAGAGAAGGAAAGACTTACAACCCAACTTCACCACTTGTGAAGCTCCCCCTGCAGGTGGGGAGTAGGGGTTTGAACCTGGGACCTCGCGCACTGCAGTGTGTGCACTGAACCAGGTGTGCCACTGCCTGGCCTGTATGTGTCATCTTTTAAAGAATTACATAAGGCTCATTAACAATATCCCTCTTATGACAGACAAAGGACCTACAACTCCAAACAAGCATTTTATTTCTTTTAAGAATAAAGTCAGATGAAATAAAATTATAGGAAGGAGATTTCAACCACATGCAAGGTTTGATAGGCACAGAGCTGCCTTCACTCCTGGGAGGCAACCCTGGTTTCTGGTTGGACTCATCTTTCCACTGTGACTGTTGCTGTTCTGCTCACTGGAAGAGCTCTCACCGTGGTGCTGGTTGCTAGAATAGAAGCCTCAAGAGCTGGACCACCGCCAGATGAGAGCAACAGAGCTAGAAAAGGCTCTTACGAAAGGGAAAGGTGGACAGCAACTCTTGACCCATTTTTCCAAGGACCTTTTTCATCTGGAGTCAGCATCTCATTTTCAGCTAAACAGTTACAGACTAGTGCTCTTCATGGAAGTTTTTAAATACAACAACCAGCTACGTGAGCTGGCACATCTAGTCACTGCTTCCTTTTTTTCTAATTTCTTTGCTATCTTTATTTATTTATTTATTTGATGGAGACATCCTTGAAATTGAGAGGAAAGGGGAGATGGAGAGGAAGAGAAACAGAGAGACTCCTGCAGCACTGCTTCTCCATTTGTGAAGCTTTCCCCTTGTAGGTGGGGACGGGGGGCTTGAACCCGGGACCTTGTACATTATAACATGTAAGTTCAACCAGGTGAACCACACCATCTGGCTCCCCCTATCCCTTTGTAGATAATCAAGCAAAAGTCAGGAAATGACAGTGTTCCTGGTGTGAGAATTATGTCCTTATTAAAAAATTTTACAACCTCACCAATGTGTCCTGGAACCTCACTTACCCAGAACCCAGCCCTACCAGGGAGAGAGACAGGCTAGGAGTATGGATCCACCTGCCAACGCCCACATTCAGGGGAGAAGCAGTTACAGAAGCCAGACCTCCCACATTCTGCATCCCACAATGACCCTGGGTCCATACTCCCAGAGGGATAAAGAATAGGGAAGCTGTTAGGGGAGGGTTCCATCCGTAGTTCTGGTGGTGGGAATTGTGTGGAGTTGTACCCCTCTTATCCTATGGTCTTGTCAATATTTCCATTTTATGATTAAATTTAAAAAATTCATCCTTATATTGCGCTCATGTTAGAGTGCTGAAACAAAGTAGCATAAAAGAGCCTGCCTGGAAAAGGTTTTTCCTCAAAGGCAGCAAAGACAATGTCTTCCATCCACTTGGAACTTGAGAAATGGATGGGATACATTCTCCAGGTGGAGTTGTGGGGAAACACTCTAAAGCTAAGACTACTGAAAGACTTGAAAATATAATTCCCAGAAACACACAGGTGGAAGTTAATGGAGCTGAATTATTTTTAATGCAGGAAATCACTTACCCTGTAGCTTTTTTCCTAACCTGCAACATTTTCCTAACAATTTTGCACTTGCAGTGTTCGACCATCTCTTAAATTTGTTGTCAGAAGTAGAATACTAATGCTGAAGAGACATTACATAAACATCTTTCTAAATTTCCCTTTAGCATTTTAAAGTTCAATTAATATTTTTCCACTCCATTAGCCTGATTTTAATTGCATTATGGTTAGTAGCTATCTGTAGTTTATAGAAATACTCAGATAATAGACAATATCTTGGAAAGATATTGTTACCCTTCTTGACCAAAATGGCATTAAAAATATGAACTAAGTCTATTTATAAAAAAGAAATATTAATATAGTCTATTTTAGAATTCTCTGTCACTCATTTTTTCCTTTGACTTAAGTTCTATGATAATGACTTAGGCCTGATCATATTTTTGATATTTCAAGTATCTAGATCCAGAGACATGTTATCAGGCTTCAAGCAAAACAGGGCATCTTTTATTCTGATTGATGCTCTAGAGTGAGGCAAGTGAATATCTACTTAAAGTTGGACCATTTGAGAATAAAATTGGTAACACTTCCAGCCTCATGGCATCCACTTTCTGAAAGGAGCATCTTTTCTTTTTTCTCTCTCTCTTTTTAAAAAGATAATTCATTCTTTTATTTATTTAAGAAAGACATTAACGAAACCATAGGATAAGAGGGGTACAGTTCCACACAATTCCCACCACCCGATCTTCATATTCCATCCCCTCCCCTGACAGCTTCCCTATTCTTTATCCCTCTGGGAGCATGGACCCAGGGTCATTGTGGGATGCAGAAGGTGGAAGGTCTGGCTTCTGTAATTGCTTCCCCGCTGAACATGGGTGTTGACTGGTCGATCCATACTCCCAGTCTGCCTCTTTTAAGATTTTTTAAATATTTATTTATTTCCTTTTTGTTGCCACTTTTTACTGTTGTTGTAGCTATTGATGTCATCATTGTTGGATATGACAGAGAGAAATGGAGAGAGGAAGGGAAGACAGAGAAATGGAGAGAAAGACAGACACCTGCAGACCTGCTTCACCGCCTGTGAAGCGACTCCCCTGCAGGTGGGGAGCCAGTGGCTCGAACTGGGGTCCTCAAGCCGGTCACTGCACTTTGTGCCATGAGCATCTTTTCTTAACCAGAGAAAAGATAGTGTTAAGTGGGAAAGGAGATAAAACTGAAAAAAAACTAATAGCGGTTGCAAAGTTGGTCCAAGTCGATGTCTCTCAAGATCCTACTTCCCATTATTTCCTTTTTGTGCATGTGAACAAGACAACGTGGTCAGTTTCTATCACTCCAGCTCCACGGTGTGGTTGTTCTCAGCTCACCAATTTCCTGAGCCAGTCCTGATCAAATTGGGCTAATTTTCTCTAAGCGATTGAGTGTTGGAGCCATCAGATGCTGGCGGGGCTGTAGGAGTGACTTTGCTCACTGCGAACATCATAGTCGCCAAACTGACACGATGGTGGTTTTCAGAGGGAAGTTGTGGGGGTGGCTGGGCAGATAGGTGGATGGCTTTAATCAGTGTAATGGCAAAAGGACATTGGTGGTGTATATGTGAGTGTGTAATATATCTATATATATTACATCTATATCTATGTCTATGAAACTACTCCTCAAGAAAGTCAAACAGTGATCACGCGGATTCATACAGTACTTGTCCTTTGGTGACTGGATTGTTTCTCTTAGCATAGCTTCAGATTCACCCATCTTGCAGCATATATTAAAATTTCCCTCCTTTTTAGACTGAATACTATTCCACTGTGTGCATCTACTATGCTTATCCATTTAGCCTTTGCTATATACTTCTGTTGTTTCCCCTTTTTGGTTATTGTGAAATACGCTCACACATATACATGCTGGATCGCATAATAAGCATAGTGATTCTATTTTTAATATGTTAAAAACCACAATGCATTACAGAACTTTCTCCCATAAAGATGTTTGTGTGGTTGTGTTCTGTGTTTCGCCTTGATACGAGTTATGATGCCATGTGCTGCATTACTGTCCCCATATTTCAACTTATGTGTCAGCACTTAAGTTTAAATCTAATTTTTAAAAATTATTTGAGAACAGAAGAACTGTGACTTAAATTCCTAAATATGCTAAAGGAAATATTAAAATGCTACATCAAGAAGAGAGGAGGCACGTGGCCATCTGGAAAGCATTAGCCTCCACCCAGCGCTCTCTGCCTTCTACACACAGCCAGGAGTATACCCTGTCAGCAGTAAGAGCCAGCTATGTATGAGGAGGAAACAGAGTCCAGAGGGATTAGCTGAGACTCTAAGGGGCGCAAATGTCAGCTTTCCTTCCCCGTATGTCATAGGAGAAAGTCTGGCGGCATGCTGTCAAATTGTCATATCCCGGGTCAGGCCTTGTTAAGTTTATTCTCCGACACATTCAGAGCGGAAGCCTTACCACGCAGGGGTTCATGGCAACAGGTACCAAACAGAACCTCAGAAGTTCCCACCTGTTCTCACTGTACAAACCTGTGAACCTATGGGAGTCATTGTAATCACAGACCCGAGAACGAGATCATCTACTTAGAAATGGGAAGGGGCAGTAGCTGAAGGTCTTAGAAAAGATTTTAATTAAAAACAAACAAAAAAACCCCAGTGCTAATCAGAACTTATGGATATAAGCAATTCCACTGTGTTGTTTTCTCCAGCCAGAAATATCTGTGAACTCGGCTCACGGTGTTGGAGTGCTGGGCTGCACATGGAATCAGGAGATTGCTTTCATCCTGATTCACCCGGTGACACCTACAGAGGAATTTTATGTTCGTGTCCATTTCTGTCAGATTCTTGAGTTTTTATTCTGTAAAAAAAGAAGAGAATAGGGGCCAGGTGGTGGCGCATTCGAGTGAATGCACATAGTACGATGTACAAGGACCCGGGTTTGAGCCCCCAGTCCTGTCCTGGAGCAAGGATGCTTCACAAGCTGTGAAGCAGGTGTCTGTTCTTCTCTCTCTCCCTTCCTCTCCCTCTCTCTCTGTCTCTTTCTCTCTCTTCTTCTCTCTCTGTCTCTCTCACATTCTCTGTCTCACAGTCTCTCTCTTTCTCTCTATATAAAATAGGAAAAAAAGGTGGGGGGAGGCAATAAACGACTTCCAGGAGCGAAGCTGTGGAGGGAGGGCGAGGAGGATGAGGAGGAGAGAAGAAGAAGAAGAAGATAGAGAATTAAGTGTTTCCCTGTTTCTGTCTGCTCCCCCTGCCTCCCCAAGCAAACCTGCTCAGCTCTGGTTAATGTTGGTTCCAGGGCTTGAACCTGAGACCTCAGTGCCTCAGGCATAAATTTAATTTACATAATCATCATGCTATCTTCCAGCACAAAGGTGATTTCTTTCTTTCTTTCTTTCTTTTTTTTTTTTTTTTTTTTACAAAAATCTCATTTTCCAACTTCCAAAACAAGTTGATGACTTTTCAAATGGCATTGTAACCTTTCAACCTTAGACAAAGACCTTTAGAATTGATTTTTCATAGGAAAGAAATGACAAAATGGAAAATGTCATTGCAAAATCATTTGTAAAGAATAAAAGCACCAGCTTTATCCTTATTAGGAAGAAGGCAGAGAGTGCTTTTAGTCGTGATGTGGGTCTGGATTTAGTCTTAAGTTTTACTGAAAATTTAAGACCATAACTTACAATATAGATGCAAAATTTTAAAACTCACTGCACAATACATATGACCCGAATGTCTGTCTTTGTAGTTTATTTAGTCATTTATTTTACAGAGAAAACTTACATGAGTTGGTAGTCCCAGAAAAGGGATTCGACAAAGGATTATGTTTCTGTAAACAGATTATCTAATAGATTGAGTATTAAGAGTACGGATAAAAAGGATTTTGTAAATATACATATATTTATTCAAGCATACACAGACTATATTCTGTTAAAGTGCTGAAAGAAAACTGTTTTTATTTCTGTCTAGTATAAATAATGCTAGTTCCCATTAAGTTTTAAATAAGAAAATGAGAGTTATTACTCCCAATTTAAAAGTTGGAGATGCCAGCTTTACATTTATTTTCCATCTTTCCTTTAGGACTCCTCTTCATGATATGTTGATGCATATCTGGGTAGGTTGGTCCATCTTATAAGAAAAAAAAACAACTCAATGATTGCTTCAGAAATTTCATTTAGTCACTGGCCAATAAGAACTGTAAGGGTGCTAGGAGTGGAGATAAGAGTATGGATCTGGGAAGTTGTGAAGGTCCTATGCTCTAGGGGTGTGAAAAATAACTCTGTGGGCTGGGTGCTGGCACACCTGGTTGAGTGCACATACTGCAATGCTTAAGGACCCTGGTTCACCCTCCTGGTCCCCACCTGCAGGGGGAAAGTTTCGTGAGTGGTGAAGTAGTGCTGCCAGGTGTCTCTCTCCCTCTCTGTCTTCCAACTTTTCTCTCAATTTCGGGCTATCAAATAAATAAAGATAATACAAAATTAAAAAGAAGGAAAGAACTCTAGAGTTATTTGTATTTCAGAAATTAAATACTTCAGAAATTGAGTCTCTGGAAGAAAACAACATCGAACGGATGGGTATTCTGCCAGCAGCTCTCTGCCCTACCTGGTCACCTGAAAAGCATGGCATGCTTAGGGGCCAGGTGGTGGTGCACCTGGTTGAGCGCTCATGTTACAATACGCAAGGTCCAAGGATTGAGCCCCCGGTCCCCACCTGCCAGGGGAAAGCTTTGCGAGTGGTGAAGCAGGGCTGCGGGTGTCTCTCTGTCTTTCTCCATCTTTATCTCCCCGCTTTCCTCTTGATTTCTAGCTGTTTCTAGCCAATAAATAAAGACAAATGACAAAGAAAAATGAAAAAAGAAAGAAAAAAGCAGTTGTTTTAAAATTTTTTTATATTTATTTTCCCTTTTGTTGCCCTTGTTGTTTTTCATTGTTGCAGTTATTATTGTTGCTGTTGTTGTTATTGTTGCTGTTATTGATGTCATCATTGTTAAAAAAGCAGAGTTGTAACCCATCCCCAAGGTGCGTACATCCTAACCACTACTCCCTTGGCAGCCTAGAGTTGCCCACAGGAAGGGCTGGATTATGTAGATGTCACATATTATCTTTAATAATTTGATTTTCCTAGATCTTTATATGGATTCAAGGACTTTCCCCCTGCCTCCCCTTTCTTAATCATCTCATAGTGGAAGAGAAGGGGAAATTAAAGTCAGCAACTTTCCTAAGGTATTTAAAAGTGAAAAACAGAAACTTTTTTTTTTTCTATGTAGAAACCTATGAAAAGAATGCTAAGTGCTCTCCTTAGCTTCCCCTTATGAAGGGGCACATGTTCAAGAGGTCTGCGTAATAGTCAAGCGATTTTCACTGGGTTATAGGTAGAATCCTTTGTCTCTGTCAAATGCATTTTAGTGAAAATGGCTACGAAAAGCCCATATTTAGAGCACATTACACTCCTAGTTAATATCTTTATGGCCCCATAAGATTTATGTTAAATAATGCCTTAACATTTAAATGACTTAAAATCCCCTAAAGTTAACCTCCCTGGTGACTCCTCTTTCTGTTTCACATGCTGTGAATGAAATGGAGGGAGAATCAATCACCTTTTTGATGTGTCCACTCATAATTTTCTTTACAGATTCCATTAATGTTTTTCCTTTATGAATATTCCATAAGATCATTTAGTAAGAACCTACATGACAGTATTTTGTCAAATGCATACTCCAAATACATACACAGTGGCTTTATCTTACAGAATAACATATTCCAATGGCTGAAACTATGTTAGGTAGTGGTAAAAAAAAAAAAGTCAAGGAATCCAGTGATATTAGGTATGTATATCTATTCCTAATTGATAGAAGTCTTAGATATGTGAGATAAAATAGTATGAATACATCTCATAGCATGTGTGTGTTCTGAACAGTGCATAGAGCCCATTTATATTAAATATTTGTATGTGTATAAAAATGCAGTTAACTGGATTTGCTGTGTTTTTATTTGCTAAATCTGGCAAGCTTTAGTATGCTGTGTAAAACATCTTGATTTGCTCAGTTTTAAAAGCATCAGGAATCTTAAGAGAAAGGAATATTATCTAAGCTATCTGGCTAATATAAATAATAGTACAAACTATCTTCTACCTATGGAGACACAAAACAAGAGGAGGCCAAGACCTCTCTTTGAATTTAAAAATAAAGACTCCCTTTATCTTAATGGCTGAAAAGTCAAATAGATAAAAATGTGCCCACAAGCCCTAAAACTTATCCTGAGTAAGTAAGTATAATAAATACTTACTTGTAGGAATTGTTCTAGATTTTGTTTCTATTATATTTGTTTGTTGTTGTTGGGGATCAAATCCAAGGTCTCAAACACTTGAACCATTTCCTTTGATTTTTATAGAAATCTACTTTTGTGTAGTTAATTCTAAACACAATTGCTAAAGGCAGATTTTTTTTTTGTCATTGTTCTGTTAACCCAGAATTATATAGCAAACTAAAATGAAGATGGAATGATTTGTCAATGGAGAAGATTATTTTATCATAGGTAAAGGTTTATCGTGAGTAGACTATTAGATGTCCATAACATATCAACAAAGCAATGACTCAAAGAATGTTAACGGGTAGGGTAGACAGCATAATAGTTATGCAAAGAGGCTCTCATGCCTGAGGCTCCAAAGTCCCAGGTTCAATTTCCCCACACTACCATAAGCCAGAGCTGAGCAGAGCTCTAGTAAAAAACAAAACAAAATTTAAGACTACCTGAACAGGTGTTTCATAAGCAATTAGTCACTGCAGTAACAGCTTAAGGTATTTGACTTGGTCCATGCACCACATTCCAGAACTCTTCTCTACCTATTTGCAAGCCTACTCTTGAAAACTTGACCAAGTATTGCCAGCCACTGTTGGGCTCACAGCCACAGAACTATCCATTAGTAATGGGCGACCAGCCAGAACTGTACCAGACAGTGCAACGTTACTTGAGCCAAAAAAATACAATTAAACAACAAAAAATGAACACACTCAACTCCATAAGGCTGAATTACTGGAAAGCTATCGGCTTCTAGCCCTGCACATGAGAAAGGACCCTGGACTTCTGAAAGCCAGCTTTATGGACGGTGCATTGCTGATGGGAACAAGGTCTTGATCTTCAAATACTTATTGATCAGCTATTTGGAAGAGTCCTGCTAGCATCTTATTTCTGCACTCATAAAAAGAGACAACGGGGGGGGGGGCGGTCGGCCGGTAGCGCAGCAGGTTAACCGCATGTGGCACAGGAACAAGGGCTGGCATAGGGACCCCGGTTTGAGCCCCCGGCTCCCCATCTGCAGGGGCGTCGCTTCACAAGTGGTGAAGCAGGTCTGCAGGTGTCTGTCTTTCTCTCCCCCTCTCTGTCTTCCCCTCCTCTCTCCAATTCTCTGTCCTATCCAACAACAACAATAATATTAACAACAATGATGGACAACAAGGGCAACAAAGGGGGGAAAATTGGCCTCCAGGAGCAGTGGATTCATAGTGTAGGCACTTCTTCTTCTAGCGTTTGCCCTTCTTCCGTAGCCAGTCAACAGCGTCAGGTTGAGCCTGGTGTCTGTTTGTTGCTGGCTTTGAAAGTCACTGGGACCCATGTGGATTCAGTCGGCTAGGAAGGATCGTCAGTTTCCCCAATAAATGGGTACTCACGGGATGCACCACGAGAAGGTCGATCCAATGCATCCCAAGTGTAGACACTGAGCCCCAGCAATAACCCTGGAGGCAAAAAAAAAAAAAAAAAAGAAAGAAACAACAGTAAGAAGTTAGAACCAATAAATATATACTCCACTAGATAGTCATTTTCATCTGATAATCCTCAAATTTAAAATGGCTTCTTACTTAGAAATAACATAATGAAGCAGTGACGTTCTTAAGCATCTTAGAAAAGTTTTATGTCTTTCTGTGTGGAAGGGTGAAGAGAGGAGCTCACTTAGAGAACTCAGTGATTCTTCTCTGTGACTGTAGAGGGACCTCCATTAATTCCCTTTTCCTCAGGACTTACTTACAGAAGAAAAATCAACTGCACATCTTACCACTCTGGACTTCTCATTCTGAAGTCTGTCATTCAGTGTATGTCCATCTTTTATTTCTTCCTTCCAAGATTCTCTTAGATTCTCTTGACTCGGGCCTTTAACCACACCCTTTCTGTCACTGCCAAGATCTCCCTCAGATGTGTCCTCATTCCTGGTCGCTAGTTGTTTCTGCTCTTGTCTATAATATACAGTTATCGAAATTGTGTCTCTAAATTGTATATTGTGTCTTCACACCTTTTCTTTCAATGACAGATTCAAATTTCTCAGTGATTATAAAGCCCTCTCTGACTTTAGAGTCTATTTTCTGCCACAGTTCTCATGTACTGCACTCTGAGTATTCTAAATATGTTCCCCCAATGTATGGTGTTCTTTTGTGCACAGGCCTCTTGGTGTTCAAATGAAATCCTTTCTCAAACCTTTGAAAAGTATTTGCTACAATGAACAAATAAGTAGTAATCATTTCTTACATCGTGTCTCTTACATGTCAGCTTGGCAGTGAGAATGGTAAGGACATTTTGTATCAAAGTCTGTTTAATTCTTTGCCTACTCACCTTTCCCCTAAAGTCTTTCTTCCTCTGTCCCTCTCTCATCATTCAGAGAACATGTCACAGGTTCTTTCAGAAGAATCCTTACTATGTCCGCCCCATGGGACCAGCAGCTCACATTCCTTACTATTAGGATGTGCAGCCTGAGACTGGAATGTGAGTTGCAGTGTAACAGACACAGGGTCCCTTAGGATGCCCAGAATCTGTTCATCATCACCAGAAGTGAGCAGAAAGGAGAACCCCTAGACAAGTCAATGGGATGGGGTCAAGAGAACTAGGCGGTCTAAAACCAAGAATGGTGGGGGAGGGCGGATAGACTGATGATTGCTTTTTTTTTTTTTTTTTTTTGGTAGTGTGGAGCTTCAGGTGTTGGTGATGTGGGAAGTATTAACAATGCTAATTTGGTCTGGGCCCCTTTGGGATCACATATTATGTTGGCAGATACTGTTTTCTGCCTCTGAGTCTTTGATATCAATTTTGTCTTGACTTCACGGCAATTAGAGCTTTCTTTTCTCTAGGTCAGGTCCAGTGTGCCCAGATTCTTCTGAAATGAAAACATGACCTTCGGTTACTTTTCTGCATATCCTGCAAATTGTTTTAAAACACATCCTAGTGGATAAAAATAGGATTTGCCTTTAAAAGCTAAAAATTTAAGTTGACTTCTAAATTCTCTGAATTTTAGAACTGAGCAGAGCAAATGGTCCCTGCATAGTTGTGCTGCAGATTAAGAGGAACACACACACACACACTTTAAAAAAAATTTATTGATTTCCTTTTGTTGTCCTTGTTTTATTTAGTTATTATTATTGTAATTGGATACGCCAGAGAGAAATGGAGAGAGGAGGGAAAGACAGAGAGGGGGAGAGAAAGACAGACACCTGCAGACCTGCCTCACTGTCTGTGAAGCGACTCCCCTACAGGTGGGGAGCTGAACTGGGATCCTTATGCCGGTCCTTGCGCTTTGCGCCATGTGCGCTTAACCCACTGCACTACCGCCTGACTCGCTCCGCACACACACACTTTTTATAAAGTTTTATTAATGATTTCATATTGATTTACAAAATTATGAGATAACAAGGGTGCGATTCCACATCATTCCTGCTATCAGAGTTTGGTGTCCCCATTCCCTCCACTGGGAAGTGTGGTAGTTCTCCCAAGGTCACAGATACTGGTTGACCGTTGTATATATGTCTTTTCTTTTTTCTTCCTCATTTGGGGTTTCTGTCTTTGTTGCCTGTGTATTGAGTTCTCAGTGTCCTCATTTAGTGTGGCTTTCGTGTTGTGTCAGCAGGAGGCGCTGTGGCTGCGGTGTTTCCCTGTTTGTGTATCTTGGTGATAATCTACGATCATCATCTCTGGCATTATGCTATTCCACTGCAGAATACTGTGCCCCAGGATGGTTCCGTAGCCCCCATGTCCACTTGGTCGATTCCAAACTATATTCCTCCATGAGGATCATTTCTGGAACCATCCGTTCCACCCCGGTTCCATGGCTGCCAGTTCTTAGCAACATTGCCCCGCCAGATATTCGTCGGGATGCCGCATCATCTAAGTTCATTTCCCACGTCTACGCTCAACGGGACCTGCCAATATACGCGGATATCTTCGCCCACCCTGTCCAACGCTTGACGTCTCCTCACCCAATCTGGTCCCCTACGCCTACACTGAACTTCTCTGTTCCAGACTCTTGGAAACAGAGTTGGCAGTCAGCTGAGGTCAAGAACAAACACCTCATCACAGACCCCTGCGAGCGTCAACCCGGCTTTGACCTAGCACGTTATGATCGGGCCCTCCTCAATCGCTATCGAACAGGCCATGGCCGGTGCGCCGCTATGTTCCATCGCTGGGGAGTCAGAGACGACCCGAACTGCCCCTGCGGCTCCAGACAGACTATGACCCACATAGTCAACGACTGCCACCTCTCCAGATTCAAAGGAGGTCTCGAAACTTTACATCAGGCTCAACCTGACGCTGTTGACTGGCTATGGAAGAAGGGCAAACGCTAGAAGAAGAAGGTGGGGGATGGGAGAGTTTATCCTGAGTCACTGGGCCAGGGGCTCTGTGACCTTGATGCCAATCTAGAGTCTCCCTGCTGCTGCTCCAGCCTCTGTAAGGCCACAGCAGTGGAGACTCGACAAGTCGGAGTTGTAAAGTGGTGATTTAAAAAAAAAATTTTTTTTAGGTGATTTACTTTTTTAAAAAATATATATATTCTTTTTGTTGCTAAACCTGACTGGAAGTGGTATATGTCTCAGCGGCCAGTGTAATTTCGTGCCTGCTGTCTCAGCACTGGCTTTTAGTTCTGGAGAATCACTCATGCCTTTCTGTCCGTATGTCCTCATGTGACTGTGCTCCCCTGTGACTTAAGTTATTTTCTTTTTTCCCTTTTTTTTCAATTTTAAAATATTTGTTTATTTATTTTTCCCCTTTGTTGCCCTTGTTTTTCATTGTTGTAGTAGTTATTATTGTTGTTGCTATTGATGTTGTTGTTGTTGGATAGGACAGAGAGAAATGGAGAGAGGAGGGGAAGACAGAGAGGGGGAGAGAAAGACAGACACCTGCAGACCTGCTTCACCGCCTGTGAAGTGACTCCCCTGCAGGTGGGGCTTTTTTCTCTTTTTAAATAGTCGTGTTTTTTTTTTTTTTTTTTTTTTTGTAGCTTGGTGCTGGAAACCTCACCTCAGTTGCCAAACTCCCAGTCTGGTACCAGCCGTGCCTGAATATGATAATTAGTTTTGTAGGGAAAGAGCAAAGGATTTTCGTCTCATTTTCTGCTTTCAGATAAATCGCCATTACCTGCCCCCTCGGAATTTGTTACCAAGTATTATGCTTTCCAGCTTGTAGAGGGATAAAACGCTCCTATTCCATGTGTTCCTAAGTGCGTCCACACCCAGATTATCATCCCATGGGCACCTGGGCTGTGGTCAGCTGCACAGGGCTGGTTCTTACAAGGGGACCAGAAATCTTCTCATTGGGGCCTCTGGGTTTTCTCTCTGAGTCTCTTCACGCCAGCCTCGTCTGAGTCCTGAGCCTCTACTGGCCTCTCCTTATGAAGAGGTTTGAGATAACTCTTACTGGAATACCAGAAGAGTAGCTCATAAAAAGCAAACAAAACCCAGGTTGAAGGGAAAAAAATTATATTTGGCATATGGATATTGTGAAGATTTAAGTATACTGGGGGTGGGGGGGAGAGGCTTCAAGGTTTCCCCTTAGGCTAAAGAGTGACAGTGATTGCCTTTTGTAAGGGATTTGCATAAAGGAGGGCTTCAGGATCAAAAAGAAGGATTATCTGTCCCCAAGCTTGGGCTGATGGGTGCTCTGCAGCCTGTTCTGTCCCTGCTGAAGAAGGGATTTGCATAACAGTCAAAGTCAGCTGACGCTGGGAACTCCCTTGGACAGACGGAGCAGCTTCAGACTCATTCTGTTCTCTCAACACGGGGAGGGACCTGCCGGGACCCACACCAAATTCAAAGTCTGTGGAGGCTGCCCCTTTCCCACTGAGACTCAACCGATCACTCACTTCCTGCACTCAAGCTGGATTAGTAAAGAGTAGATTTACTTCTTTAATTGGCTGATTTGACTGTGAGGTCACAGCCAAGAGAGTCCCAGTGGTGCGCGCTGATTGTGCTAATCATGATGTACACTCATTCAAAGTAGAGAACGAGAGGAGTGATTTTTTTTTCTTCCTAGTTTCACCCAAAGACAGATGATTTCTTATTGATATTTTTTCCCCTGTCTTTGAGAATTTGTTTTCTTCTGGAGAAATATAGTGTGACCATGACTTTGGTGTGTTTCCCCAAATTTATATTTCAAAATAATACTCAAAGGCTGAGCTCCAGCAAACATTACTAAACTCATGGGCCACATGGAACATGCCTGAAACAGACTTCCTAGCTTCTTCCCACACGAAGACCCCTGGTTTCATGTGCTCTGTTCCTACCTTTGGGATCCTGTTTATTGAACAACTTGCCTACTTTGTATCTTACTGCCTTTCAGCCTCCAAGTTGCAGATGCTACCATGACACCATCCTGACCTCCCTGGGCAGACGACCCCACCAATGTGTCCTGGAATCCCACCTCCCCAGAGCCCTGCCCCACTAGGGAAAGACAGAAACAGGCTGGGGGTGTGAATCAACCTGCCAACATCAATGTCCAGTGGAGAAGCAATTATAGAAGCCTCACTTCCCACCTTCTGCAACCCATTAAGAATTTGGTCCCTACTTTCAGAGAGGAAAAAAATAAGGAAGCTTCCAGTGGAGGGGATGGGACACAGAACTCTGGTGTTGGGAACTGTATGGAAATGTACTCCTGTTACCTTACAATCTTGTTAATCATTATTAAATCACCAATAAAAAATGAAAATAAAGAAAATAAAATTAACAACAACAAAAGACAATATTCAAGGAAAGGTATCTCTTACTCTTTCACTTTGAATTCCATTCATTCTGGACTGACTTTGTCAGATGGAAAGAGAGAGAGATACAGATAGAGAGAGAGAGGAGAAAGTCCACAGCACTGAAATTCCCCCAGTATGCTTGAGACCAGCTTGGATCTGGGTCAACTATATGGGAAAGCCCTCCTAGGTGAACTGTCTTTGCCAGACCACCCACTCACATTCTTAAAGGGCTTTCAGACCTTCATGATGGTTTTTATTTTTATTTATAAAAAGGAAACACTGACAGAAACCATAGGATAAGTTGTTTTTTTTAATGTATTCTGATAGTTTTGGCTTATAACACCATATTGGTTGCAGGTGAGCATCATTATAGACACATGTGTATAACATGTTATGTCCACCACCAGAGAGGAGGGAAAAAAATGACCACACTCAAAACATATCCTTGGCAAAAGGTTAATTTCATGAAAGCATCCCTAGAGACAGGATGGAGATTACCTTTGAAAGACAGATGTTTACACACAAACATCTTCTGAAGGGCATCATCAAGGTCTAACTTCCTTATCAGAATTTAAATCTGCATACAATGTCTTCTTGGTAAACTCACAGACTTTCTCCACCTACCCACTGCTCTTTGTATTAGCTAAATTGACTTAAAAATGCCTTCTGGAGTCTGTGGATAAATTACTAATCTTTTCTTCTGGATATTTCCCATTTATACAGTAGGCATATATGCTTGTAACAAAAATTCTTCCTTAATTTCTCTCTCATCAGACTGTCTGGTGCCTGTTTGATTATGTGTCTAACTTTTGAAAAAGCACATGGAAGTACAATGTGATTTTGTTTGCATCCTAAAACTACTAAAAGTTCATTGTAAGTCTTCATTAAACCTTTGATCACTTTCCCCCAATTTACTCTATCCTCTTTCCCCTGTCTTTCTGGTAACCGCGAATAATTTCATAAGCTAAAGATTATTTTTTCAGTTCACTCATTTTAAAAAATATTTATTTATTCCTTTTTGTTGCCCTTTTTGTTTTATTGTTGTAGTTATTACTGTTGTTGATGTTGTCATTGTTGGATAGGACAGAGAGAAATGGAGAGAGGAGGGGAAGACAGAGAGGGGGAGAGAAAGACAGACACCTGCAGACCTGCTTCACTGCCTGTGAAGCGACTCCCCTGCAGGTGGGGAGCCAGGGCCCCGAACTGGGATCCTTACGCCAGTCCTTGCGCTTTGCGCCACCTGAACTTAACCCGCTGTGCTACCGCCAGACTCCTTATTCACTCAGTTCACTCATTTTTTAATGTGCCAGTAAGTTTTTTATTGGCTAGGTACATATGATTTCTGTCTGAATAAGGAATAACACACTGTACAAGTAGTGCCTTGCTTAGACCAAACTCAGAGGAGTTTCTGCTCCAAAGCTCCCAATTTGCTGACCCGAGAGGTATGGATGGATGGATGACTAGGACTTGATGTTCTGATGTGCTTGTCTTCCAGATGACGAATACTGCGTGTGCCTTTTCAACAAACTACAATTTAGCCTTCTGTTCTTGTGTGCTCTACCAGGAATTTCAGCGATGCAAGAACGTCATCCTTCTTATTGACATCAGGAACCAGCACACTGAACACAACAGCCCCCTGGACTTACGTTGCACAGAGATTCTTTGACCTTATGGTGTTATCCTCTGTGAAGATTATGTACCTACAATCTGCCACAAATTTAAAGTGTTTTCAGATTTACTCTGTTCTGAGTATCCCTGTTGTCATGATTAGGAAAAAAAAAAACTAGGAAATGGGAAGTAGGGAGCATGGTCCAGGAGGTGGCGCAGAGGACAAGGTGCTGGACTCTCAACCATGAGGTCCCGAGTTCAGTTCCCCAGAAGTGTACCAGAGTGATGTCTAATTCTCTCTCTCCTCCTATCCCTCTCATTAATTAATAAATCAATAAAATATTTTAACCAAAGAAAGTAGGGAACTTGACGCCTGTAAGTTAATCACAGACAAGTGAGCAGGAAAAGTTGGTCCTTACTTCAGTTTTCTGATTTCAGACCTCGGGCCTCTTGTCACTGCCTGGTAATACCCATTACCAGAGGGAAGACGTGCAAGAAAATGAACTCTGTGCGTGTCAGCAAGTGCTTGCCAGGAGCAGACTGTGTGTCAGTTCTGTTTGGGGATAAAGGGCTCTACTCCACAGAGGCAACCAGTATACCACCATGGAGGGATGCCCTGCTTGGAGGAGGACAATCAAGCAGGCTGACAGTTCCCAGGAACAGAGGGTGGCATCTGATACTGCAAGTGAGAGTGTGTGGTCAGGAAAGGCGGATGGAGGAAGAGAGAGCCTTTCGAGCTGAGACTAGAACTCAGACACAGAAAAGACAGTACGGGGTTGTTCAGGGGGAGAATCTGGGCTGTTAATGGGGTCTGGTGGAGTGACACCGCTCTACCAAGTAGGCTTCTTAGAGAAGGTTAGGAACAGAGTAAGGATTTGTCCCACAGGTAGAAGGGACGGCTTGGACAGGATGGAAACTAACTCCAGCTGTCAATGCACATCCATGTGTAGCTCTGCACAATATGGACATTTAAGAAATTGCTTTTTCTTATCTTTCTTTTTTTTTTTTTTTTGCCTCCAGGGTTATCACTGGGACTTGCTGCCTGCACTATGAATCCAGGGCTCCTGGCGGCTTTTTTTTTTTATTTTTTAATTTTTCCCATTTTATTGGATAAGTCTGAGAGAATTTGAGAAGGGGAGATAGGGAGAGAGAAAGACACCTGCACATCTGCTTCACTATTTGTGAAGCATCCTCCCCCTTGCAAGTGGGGAGTTGGGGGCTTGAACCCAGATCCTTGTGTGGGTCCTTGTGCTTAGAACTCTGTGTGCTTAGCCGGATGCACCACCACCCAACCCCATGAAATTATAAGATGAGAAAATAACTTGATTTCAGCCAGTAGACATGAGAGCCAAGATGGGTGTTAGAGAAAAAAAAAATCCATTAGATTTTTTTTCTATTATGGTTAAAATCTTAATGTTGGTTGTTTCTAAAAATAATGCTTTATATTTTATGTGTGGATGATACACTTCACATATTGTCTACTCCTTGAGGTTCCTCCCTCGCCGCCCAGAACACACCCTAAGTGCTCTATAAATCTTTCATAATGTTCTCTATTAGGATGTCAACACTTGAAACCGGTTCCCCATAAAAAGAAGGCTGGGTGCTTATCAGAGAGAGCCAGGAGCAGGTCTTTCTCTTCAGCCCTCCCTCCCAGAACACTGAAAGGCCAAGTTATTCTGCACTTTAAATCATAGGCATTTTAAATAGGTATGTTATATATTTTTTTCTCCTCCCTATCCATAGCTTCAAACTTACATAACATTCAAGGTTTACCTTTGTTGAGATCATCAGGGGGCAGCTGGGTGGCGGTGCATCTGATTGACTGCAACATTACAGTCCACAAGGACCCAGGTTCAAACCCCCAGTCTCCATCTGCAGAGAGGAAGTGGTGAAGCAGGACTGCAGGTGTCCTTCCGGGTCTCTCCCTCTCTATCTTCCCTTTCCTTTATGATTTTCAGTCTGTCTTTATCCAATAAAGATAATAGACAAAAATTCTTTAAAAAAATCATCAGTTCCTACCTTTATAGTGAAGGCAGACTCAGAATTAGACAAAGAGGAAAAGCATTAAAATGTTAAGAGATCTTTTAGTTATTGTTATTGAGGATTATTGGGTGTTATTATTATTTCTGGGACATAATAGTAGGACTATGGATTGTGATACACAGTAACCACTAGAAGGAACCATCATTAAGATGTATTGAATAGCGGTCCAGAGGGTGTTTCCACAGCTGGAGAGTGGGACTTGAACGCATGAGATCTCCAATTTGACTGCCAGCATGACACAGGCCAGAGAGATGCTCTGGTTTCCTTTTGTTTCTTTCTCCCCGTCTCTTTTCTCTCTTCCTTTCTTATGTTAATAAGTAAATAAATTTTAAAGTATGTAATAAAGCCTCAAAAAATACAAGGTTCTTTAAGTTTTGGTTAAGCCAACATGAGTTTGAGTTTGTGATTCTCCCAAACCGTTTTTTTTTTAGGCTTATGAATATTTATTTTCATTACTACTTTAAAAAAGTTTTATTAGGGATTTAATGTCAATTTACAAAATTATAAGATAATAAAAGTATAATCTCATACAGTTCCCACCACCAGGGTTCCGTGTCCCATCCCCTCTATTAGAAACTGCAGTAGTTCTCCCAAGGTCACTGATATGGGCTGGTTCTGTAACTATTTATTTTATTTATTAAAAAAAAATTTTTTTTCTGTATTTATTTATTTTCCTTTTTTATTGTTTTTATTGTTGCAGTTATTGTTGTTGTTGATGATGTCGTTGTTGTTGGATAGGACAGAGAGAAATGGAGAGAGGAGGGGAAGACAGAGAGGGGGAGAGAAAGACAGACACCTGCAGACCTGCTTCACCACTTGTGAATCGACTCCCCTGCAGGTGGGGAGCCGGGGGCTTGAACTAGGATCCTTTTGCTGGTCCTTGCGCTTTGAGCCACGTGCGCTTAACCCGCTGCGCTACCGCCCGACTCACGTAACTATTTATTTATATCTATGATATTTTATATCTCTCTATCTATCTATCTATCTATCTATCTATCTATCTATCTATCTATCTATCTATCTATATTTTTTCTCCCTTTCATTTCCATGAACCTGACTTAACTTCCTTTCTAGTTTACCCCTACATGTATTACTACTTCCAAGTGTCTTTCCATTTTTCCTCTTCGCTCTCAGATAAGCGAACCTGTGCCTGGATTTCCTGGTGTTTTCCAGATTCACTTTCCTTTCATTGATGGTATAAAAAAAAAAATCCCTGGTGACAAATGCTTTGGGTCCTAGTGCAGTGGAAGTACAGAGGCTTCTGGTTTACTTCTACCATTCACACCTCTGGCAGCATGGACCAAAATTCTATATGGGGAGCAGAAGGGTGGGAGTTCTGGCTTCTGTAATTGCTTCTCCACTAGATATGGGCGTTGACAGGTGGATCCATACCCCCAGCCTGTTTCATTTTTTTTTTAATTTTCTTTATTAAAGATTAATGATTTACAGTTGACAGTAAAATACAATAGTTTGTACATGTGTAATAGTTCTCAGTTTTCCACATAACAATACAACCCCCACTAGGTCCTCCTCTGCCATCACGTTCCAGGACCTGAACCTCACCACCCCCCGACCCCAGAGTCTTTTACTTTGGTGCAGGACACTAACTCCAGTCCAGTTTCTGCTTAGTATTTTCCCTTCTGATCTTGGTTTTCAGCTTCTGCCTGTGAGTGAAATATTCCATATTCATATTCCATATTCATCCTTCTCTTTCTGAACTATCTCAGAAAATACATATTTTAACTTTAATCTAGAAAAACCCTGAGGCAAATCACTGATCGGCCATATTATCTTCCTCCCTACAAAACTGCAGAATATTAAAAATAAACCCCCAGGTCATAGCTTATAAACACAAACGTCATCTAACTGAACTTTCGGGTAGTCTAGGCTCACACGCTCCAAGCTTTTGCCATTCAAATGGTCTCTGGCTTGGTCACAGCTATTCAGGTCAGTCTGAAGGAGCTGTCTGATATAACCCCTCCTTGCTCCAAAGACACTGTAGCTAAGACCCACGGGGGTTTGTGTGGTTTTCTGACCAAAGAGGAAAAGGCAAAGAACTCCATTTGGGAAGATTCTTCTGAAGGTGAAAACTTAGTCTGCTTCCTCCAGCCTGCTTCTATCTTTCCCTAGTTCCACCAAACTTTTTCTACCACACCAAGGTATAAGGTCTGGAACCACCTCAAATGTGTATTTCTCAAACGATCAAAAGATCAGTAAGAAGTTGAATGACTGAACATAAATGCCACTCTGCCACTTCTGTGGCCTTCTGAGTCTTTAAAATATACACAAGTCAATCTTTACTTCATTTTGTCTGTCATACAAATGGAAGGAACAGAGTGGGAACATAAGGAGACACTGATGTGTGGTCACAGTTTCTGATTGCAGATATTGTGGACACCTTTCTTTTTAAAGCACTTTTGAGCTAAATTCTTATTTTTAATAGCATCTTACAAGATTTTATTTTCATTATCCAGTTGATTTCACAAGACATTGTAAACATTATTTAATGGAGGTAAGTAACAATGATACAACCCCGTCTAAACAGTCTAGGCAATTGTCACTGTCTGAAAATAAATAGGGAAATTTGCATAACAAGAAGGGCAGGTTGGCAAAAATAATTGCAGTTCATCATTGCTGCAAATGAATCAGTTATTAGCATGGGATGAAAAAATAGGAACCACCATCCTTGATACAGAAAAACAAATAAGACTCACATATTGTAAAGTGTAAGATAGGAGACTTAAGTTCTCTTAGTCGTTCTGAATATGGAAGATCTCAGATTTAGAGATTTTAATCTACATTTAGAGAAAAAAAACCCTGGGGTATCAATATTTATTTTATAATAGTTTTGGAACTAAATTGAATTTGGTGTTAAGGACTTTATTAATAAAAAATAGATTGGGGCCAGGTGGTGGCACACCTGGTTAAGCACACACATTACAAGGCACCAGGACCCAGGTTCAAGCCCCTGGTCCCCACCTGCAGGGGGAAAGCTTCACAAGTGGTGAAGTAGTGCTGTAAGTGTCTCTCTGTCTCTCTCCCCTCTCAATTTCTCTCTGTGTCTATCTAGTAATAAATAAATAAATAAATAACATAAAATGGGAGTCAGGCGGTAGCGCAGTGGGTTAAGCACAGGTGGTGCAAAGTGCGAGGACTGGCAGAAGGATCCTGGTTCAGGTCCTTGACTCCCCACCTGCAGGGGAGTCGCTTCACAGGTGGTGAAGCAGGTCTGCAGGTGTCTGTCTTTCTCTCCCCCTCTCTGTCTTCCCCTCCTTTCTCCATTTCTCTCTGTCCTATCCAACAACGATGACAACAGTAATAACTACAGCAATAAAACAACAAAGGCAACAAAAGATAATAAATAAATATTAAAAAAGAAAGAAAACAGATACATTAAAAAATAAAATAAAATAAAACAATAATAATAAAAAATAAAAAATAGATGAACCCAGGGAAATAGTCATCACTGTTACAAACTCCAGCTATCTGAAATTCTTTCCAGTGGTTAAAGACATCAGAAATGAAGTACACACCTACCCCACCCCACCCTTGCCCCTCCAATGGCACATTTTCAAAGGTTCACCTCAAAATGATGCAGGAATTTGAATCGAGAGGCCTAGCAACCTCAGCTCCTAGTTACAGCACTGGGATGGTACACGGCTTACTAAGTGTCAGCCAAGGATTCTGAGAGCAGGTGCACGTGTTCAGAGCACCACTAGCTCACCGGCACCTATCTCCTGCGGATAAAGGGAACTGAGAAACCAACACTCTGGATTCATTCACAAAATTGCTGTCATGTGACACTCCTAGAGTCACCTTAGGAACTGTGTTTTCTCTCCTTCCCCTTCTCACCCTTAGTGCTTCCTAGTTGAGATGCTGATAAACCATGGGATCACCTCTAACTAACACAGACAAAAACTATTCAAATCAAAGATTTCGTTTACTTTTAAAAGCCATATGAGTTTCTGAGTCTACCTGGCAAATTCTGTGTTTCACCAGGGTCAGCCTCACGCATATATTTATAATCGCACTGTTTTGTCACTTCTCTCGCCACCCAAGCTGGAGTCATGGCCCGGTACCATCAGGAGCTCATCTGAAATGCAGAACCAGTTCTGGAAGGTGATTCAATGACAGAACTCATGATCAGCACGTATGAGGCCCTAGATCTCCACCTCCCCTCCAAGCCATCCCCGAACTTGATAACAAAACAATTATAAGAACAAATGGAGAACATCACAAACAGTGAACTGAAGCTCTGAGCTCTAGTCTTCATAAAATAAATTAGACACAGGAAAAAATAGAAAAAAGAGCTGAAATTCAGGCTTCATCTCAGTAACACTGAATTAAAATCTTCCATTTCAACAATGTTTGTTGCATTGAAGTTTGAGAAACGTTAGCTCCCTTTCATGTTCTGTACACTTACTGGGGCTGCGTGGCGAGCTCCTGGTTGAGAGCATGCGCAGTGCTCTGAGATCAAGTCAGAGTTGGTCGTATGAACTCCAATCTATCTTCACATGGTCACATGCTGTCTTTTCAAACAGTAGCTATAATGAGATGCATATTTGTTTATAATCATGAAGCCAGACACCCACGTTTTATTCCTCTCTATCTGACTAACAGACCTCTCCACCATCAATATACATCTGAACCCCAATGTTGTGTGACCCTATTGAAAGCGTACTTCATGACATGTCACCCAAAGAGCAATTAGAGTAATTTAAACAGAAATAGTAACTGCAATTCTCAAATACTACAAAGAGTGAAGTTTACAATTCCCTTCTCACAATTTCTTACTTTAATATTTTCTCTCTTTATTTTAATGAAAGAGATGCAGTGAGAAAGAGAGACCAGAGCACTGCTTAACTCTGGCTTATGATGGTGCTGGGGATTGCATTTGGGACCTCAGAGCCGAGGATATGAAAGTCTTTTGCAGGACCATTATGCCATCTCTCCGGCTGATATTTCTTCTCTTTATACGTCATAATCCTCCCACCCCTTTCTCCTTGTTCTTCCTAAAAAGCTCAAATTGAAACTCTCCTCACAACCCTAGACTGTCCATTTCTTCTTCTCCTGTTATTTGCATGTAATCAACAGGAAGGTCAAGAAGCCTCTTGACCTTAATGGAATATGTCTTCAAGGTGATGAAAGGAAAAAGAACTGAAAGGACAAGTATCTCAGAGCTGAGAGAGCTTGGGGAAGCCTGTCTTTAACACCTCCTGGTCTATGTGCCCTGCCATGTCTGTATTCTCCCTTAGAAGATTTTTATAGTCCGGCAGTAGCAAAGTGGGTTAAGTGCACATGGTGCAAAGCACAAGGACTGGCATAAGGATCCCGGTTTGAGCCCCCGGCTCCCCACCTGCAGGGGAGTCGCTTCACAGTGAAGCAGGTCTGCAGGTGTCTGTCTTTCTCTCCCCCTCTCTGTCTTCCCCTCCTCTCTCCATTTCTCTCTGTGCTATCCAACAACAATGACATCAATAGCAACAATAATAACTACAACAATAAAACAACAAGGGCAACAAAAAAGAATAAATAAATATTTTAAAAACCAAAAAAAAAGTTTTTTACAGAGAGAGCTAATGCTCTGTAGATTTCAGATATCTTTTTCTCCCTAAGAATTCAGCAGAAATCCATTTCCTAGCCTCTTCTATTTTCAGGGGAGACATGATTTCTTGTCAGCAGCAAAATACCAGTTCAAGTATGGGTGTCATCTCAGATAAGGCCATTCTGAAGGATTAATGTTCTGAGTTTCATCAACTAGAAAACTAGAGGGGGGGGGGTCAAGTGGAGGGCTCCTATGACCTAGGACTGTGCTTTTTAACTAAGTTTGGGAAGAGGCAGGACTAGGGGAGTAGGAAGTAGCTTTGTCACTCTAGGGACACCCGGTGACATCTGCAGACAGCTCAGATGGTCATGTCTAAAGGCTGCTGCTGGCCTATAGTGGGTGATGGTCAAACCCAGGGCATGTCAAACATGCCATAATGCACAGTACATTCGTCTACACCAAAATACTAGTCATCCTGAGTTTGAGAAGAGCTGTGCTAGTGGCTGGTGGAGCCACTAAATGAGACTGGGCCTCTCCTGAAGCACCCTGACACACTGCGGGACGCTCAAAGACGTAGCTTAATGGTGATGCAACAAACTTTCATACTGGAAGCTTTGAAGTCCTAGTACAATCCCTTCCACTACCACTGTTAAGTCAAGCACTAAACTGTGCTGTGGAACGGAAGGAAAGAAGGAAAGGAGGGAGGGAGGAAGGAAAGAAGGAGGTAAGGAAGATAAAAAGGAAGAAGTAAGTAAGAAAAAAAGAAAGGAAGAAAGAAAGAAACAAAGGAAGGAAGAAAAGAAAAAAGGAAGGAAGGAAGGAAGGAAGGAAGGAAGGAAGGAAGGAAGAAAGGACTCTCAATTATAGATTGTAGACATTTACCATGGACTCACACATTTCTGTCACTATACATCAGAGCAGAATTTAGGATAGAAGTCTGAAGCCTATGGTTCTTAAAGAGTTATAAATATTGCGTCAGATTTCTCTGTAATTTGTATGCGTAGTCTTTGAAAGCTATCAGGCAAGTTGGCCTCATACCTGTGGAAGAGGTTGTATTTGAGATGAACTTCTTTAATACTTTCTCAAATAATGGGAGACATGTCTTTCTATAAATTCGGACTTAAAATGTTTGTTTGGGTTTGATAATTGTCATAAACATCAAAGACTATAAAAGAGAAGTCTTGCCTTGGGTCCATACTCCCAGAGGGATAAAGAATAGGAAAGGTATCAGGGGAGGGGATGGGATATGGAGTTCTGGTGGCGGGAATTGTGTGGAGTTGTACCCCTCCTATGGTTTTGTCAGTGTTTCCTTTTTATAAAAATAATAAATAAATAAGTAAATAAATAGAAAAAGAGGAGTCTTGGTGTGTTAGCAAGCTCCTATAGCTAGAAAATAAAAGGTGAGTGTCTGGTTGTTGGATGTAATTGATAGCTGTGGACCACCTAAATGTCTCTTTGGATCCAGAAATGAGGAAGGTGACACTGAGTGGATGTTCTGCTCAAGTTGGAGACACACACACACACACACACACACACACACACACACACACACACACACACACACACACACACACCAGCCTCTGTGGCTGTTACCTCCTGGTTGCTTTTGAGCAATAATCCCAGAACTGCATTTGTGGGCCACTTTTTCCATTTCTGAAGCATTTTACTGCTCTTCTAGGCAATTAGAGAATGAGACTCTGCAGTCTTATATTGATCTTTCCTGTTTGGATGTATAATTAGCTGCTAGCATTTCATTACAATAAAGGTTTCCCTAGGTTCTCTATGACCCTCGACTCATGAAGTTCTCAGACCTCTGAATGCTGTGAGTTAATTAATTTTGCTCTCTAATGTGAACATGTAAAGCATGGAACCTGGAGTCTTCATAGGAAGACAGTGTTTGAGAATCACGGTATTTTTAATATTAAATATGAAACCACAAAAGAAAAGCAACTTAATGAAACAGCTTAACAAAATTCTAACAGGCACGAGACTTACAAATGTTGACACGTGTTATGTTTAGTTATACATGAATACTGTAACCTTTAAGTACCATTCAAACTGAAGGAAAAAGATACTACTTTTTCAAAGGAGAGAAAGCACCTAAAACATGATCTCATTGACTATAAGACACAGCCAAGTGCATATGACCAGGTACTGACCCAACTTTTCACTCAGTATACATTCTGACCTTTGTCTCACTCTCAGCTCCTGAGAGTGAGACAACACTGAGTGACATTGAGAAATTCGGCACTGGGGGAAATGAATGATGGGCTATGAAGTGCAAACTGAATCCATTTTTTGAATTCAACAAAGCAACTTTGAAGCCAGTAAGAGCGCACTTTCCAGTCCTGTCTGTGTGCAGGCAGAATTCCTGCATAGCCCTTTCTCCCCAGGCCTAAGATCTCTGATGAAAAAGAACCTTGTTGGGCCTGGTGGTGGCACAATTGGTTGAGCACACAAGCTGCAATGCACAAAGACTTGAGTTCAATTCCTGCTCCCTACTTACAGAGCGGAAACTTCCTGAGTGATTAAGTAGTGCTGCATTTCTCTCTCTCTCTCTATCTCTCTCCTTCTCCCTCTCCCTCTCCTCCTTCTCCTTCTCTCTCTCCCTTCCCATCTTCTTAATTTATCTCTATCTCTACCAGATTAGTAAATTAAATATTAAAAAAGAACATTGTGGATCAATGATGGTAGAGAATGTTCCATTTTCTGAAGGGAGGATGGACAACATACTCTATGCTATACCTGAGGAAAATGGGTCCTGATATTGGGGCAGCTTGAAACGTTCCTACTCATGACCACAGAATGTGAGCTCAGATCTACAGGGATGCAGAGGTCACATGGGCTCCTAAGCTGAATATGGGTTTCAGATCACATTAAAGCGCTGGGATTTACAGTCAACAATATTTATACACCTTTCCCATATTTGGAAGCTACTATTTTCCCTGGTCCAGCTTTCTGGTCCTTCTGCCAGCTGTGACATCACCTCCCCAGACAATAACTTGGATCCACTTGCATATCAGAATTCAGGCTGAGGGGAAAAAAAAAAAAACTAGTATAGCCACAGGCCCTTTGGAATATAACTAAAATATGCCTACTAGCTATCTACAAAACAGAGATGCCCCCAATTCTTCATCAGTACTACTCCAGCCTTTATGGTTGATGATTAGTCAACAACTTGTTTGGCTTTATATGCTAACTCTCTTTTCAGCCACCAGGTTCCAGATGTGAGCATGATGCCTAACAGACTTCCCTGGACAGACAACCTCACCAATATGTCCTGGAGCTCCGATTCCCCAGAGCCCTGCCCCACTAGGGAAAGAGAGAGACAGGCTGGGAGTATGGATCCACCTGCCAACACCCATATTCAGCAGGGAAGCAATTACAGAGGCCAGACCTTCCACCTTCTGCATCCCACAATGACCGTGGGCCCATACTCCCAAAGGGTTAAGGAATAGAAAAGCTATCAGGGGAGGGGATGGGATACGGAGTTCTGGTGGTGGGAATTGTGTGGAGTTGTACCCCTCTTATCCTATGGTTTTGTCAGTGTTTCCTTTTTATAAATAAAATAAAATTAAAAAGTAAAATAAAATAAACAATAAATTTGTCCTCATTAAAAAAAAGAAAAAGAACTTTGCTTGCCCCCCCCACCTCCTTTTCCTCCTCCTCTTTTTTGGATGCAGAATAAACTATCCATTTTGGTAACTTGGTTCCACTAGCTTTGAAGCTATACTACCCATTTCAGGTGGTCTATTCTTCCTGACTATCCTTCTCACTGAAAGCTCATGTAGACATCGCATATTCCTTATATTGAAAGAAGGAACACACTCACCCAGAAGGATTCTAATTTCTATCCTTTGGGGTTATGGAGGGTTACAGAAGACAATTACAGTCCAGGATGTCACTGTTGGAAATTGTTGTCTTGACTTTACTTTTAATGTGGTTTCCCTTAAGGTTTCATAAAACAAGCAAAATAATATCATGCTTGGATAAGTTTCAGTTCTCTGGGCTTCTAGGAAATGGGTTAGTTGGAAAAGGGTTGAGAAACTAGTCTTTCTTCACTAGCACATCTGTGCAGAGTGAGAAAAGGCGGGTTAAGAAAAGGAACGTCTTGGTGTGTAGATAAAACTGACTCAAGCTCTGGCTTTATTTTGTTTCCCACCTCTAGCCTTTTCTCTCTCCCCTTTTCTCTTGGAAAGCCTGATATGGAAGTTACTCTGACCTCAGTGTCCCTACTTCTGAGTTCATTACACCATTTCATATTCTGTGAACTTCAGACTCCCTGTACAAGGCCTGAGCGAAGAACTTTGTCTTGACAGTGAGAACTAAACATTCTGAACCCCAGTTTCACCATTTTGTGACCATATGTTCAAAGACAATTTACTTAATTTTTCTGAGCTGTTTTTCTCATCTGCAGAGAAAGGATAATTGCTGGACTAGTGTTGCTGGAGAGAGAAGAGATGAGGAACTCATGGTGGCGGGGTAACACAATTCCTTATTGATGCGAATGCCTCAGAGTCGAGTGTGAGCACAGTGGGTTTAGGCCAAGTGGAGCTAGCCAAATGGCACACCAGCCCTTCTCCAGGTTGGGATGCAGAAGAGAAAGAGAGAGAGCAGAAACAGGAGTGACTTTTATAGGAGAATTCCAGAAGTAGCAAGTCGGGACAGAATTGGCTAGGAAAGGGGGTGGAGAAAACAAAGCACTCTGGGAAGGTAGAAAGATTCTGTAGCAATGGTTGCTATAGTTTTTTAGCTCATGGGAATTGGCAATACCCTGAGGGGGTAATGTGGTGGTGGAGGAGTCATTTTTAAAACAAGGCAAAAGATTGATATGTAAATAATACTTGCATGGAAATATGGTGGTTTGTGGGTCCTGCCTAACTCAACCACATCTGTACAATATCCAAACAGATAATAACAGTATTTACTTTCTAGATATTTTTGTGTGGATTAAAATAAAGAATGTGGGCAAAAATGCTTAGCAATAGACTTAGCACATAGCATATACTCTACAAATATTGATTATTGATAGATTTCATTTGTGACTATTACTGTTGTAACTGTCATGAGGCCTGTCAGCTCTACCTTTAGTGTGTCCCTGGAATCAAGTCGTGGTCACCTCCCTCCATGCTGTTCTAGTTTAAGCCATTTCACCTGGACTATAGCAGTACTGTGATCTGATCTGTCTCCTAATATATATACACACACATATATATATTTCCCTGTACATAAGTCAGAGAACTCTTGTAAACTTCACTTGTATTAGATCATTTGAATTCTCGTCACAGGTCTCCCATGAAACTAAAAGAAAATCCATTCTCCTTACCCAAGACAATAACTTCCTTTCCTTGGCCTATGTCCATCTCTTCAGCCATACCTCTGACTTGGTCTCTGATTCTCTGTGATTCAGCATTTGGCTGGTATGTCTCTCAGCCCATGTGTGAATGCCTTTGTGAATTCGTACTTATTCCCTCCCTTGGAGAGTTCCTCTCAGTGTTTTCATGCCTCCTGAATCTTGTTGCTGTTGCCCCATGAGCTCAATGCCAGCCTCTCAGAAAGACACCTCCTCAAATAATAAGTTGAACTGTATGAGGTCTCTGACATTTGAAATATTATTTTTTAAGAAAATACTTATTCTCTTTTGTTGCCCTTGTTTTTATTGTTGTTGTGGTTATTATTATTGTTGTTAGATAGGACAGAGAGAAATGGAGAGAGGAGGGGAAGACAGAGAAGGGGAGATAAAGACAGACACCTGCAGACCTGCTTCACCACCTGTGAAGCGACTCCCCTGCAGGTGGGGAGCCAGGGGAACCAGGATCCTTACACTGGTCATTGCACTTTGCACCACCTGTGCTCAACCCACTGGTCTACCACCCGACTGCCTGAAAATATTCTTTTAAAACCTTCTATATTGTGGTCTGGGAGGTGGCACAGTGGATAAAGCATCGGACTCTCAAGCATGAGGTCCTGAGTTCGATCCTCGGAAGCACATGTACCCGAGTGATGTCTGGCTCTTTCTCTCTCCTCCTACATTTCTCATTAATAAATAAATAAAATCTTAAAAAAAAACCCTTTCATTTATTATTTCTAATTTGATAGGACAGACAGAAATTGAGAGCAGAGAGAAACACCTGCAGCTCTGTTTACCACTTGTGAAGCTCCCTCCTGCAGGATAGAGGTTTGAACCCCAATCCTTGTGCATGGTAATATGTGTGCTCAAGTCAATGAGTCATTATCCAGTCCTCATCTGAATATTCTTGACCTCTGGAAAAGACAATGTTGTATTATCGTGTGACTACAATTTTTACTATTAAGTATTGACCACTATTTCACTTGGAATTGCTATATGCTTGCCGAGAATAACATAGTATTCTTTATTTTTTTAATCTTTTTTTAAATACATATTGGACATATATTCTTTTTAAAATTTTTATTTATTTATTTGGATAGAGATAGCCAGAAGTTGAGAGGGAAGGGGTGATAGAGAGGGAGAGAAACAGAGAGACACCTGCAGCACTGCTTCACCACTTGTGAAACTTTCCCCCTGCAGGTGGGGGCTGGGTGCTTGAACCCAGGACCTTGTGCACTGTAACATGTGCGCTCAACCAGGTACGCCACCACCCAGCTCCTAACAGGATTCTTTTAGCAGAATGTATAAATCTGTGTCAGAAATGCAGAAATACTATTGACGACATCAATAACAATAATAGCTACAACAGCTATGAAAAACAAGGGCAACAAAAGGGAAAATAAATAAATATAAGAAAATTTAAACAGAAAGAAAGAAAGAAAGACACCTTCAGACCTGCTTCACTGCCTGTGAAGTGATCCCCCGGTAGGTGGGGAGTTGGGGCCTTGAACCGGGACCCTTCAGCCAGTCCTTGCGCTTTTTGCCACATGTGCTTAACCCACTGTGCTACCACCTGACTCCCTAGCTGTATCTTCTTAAAGCACAGTGTGAAGGCTTCTCACTGTTATGTAGTAGTTTCAGTGTAACTTACTTGGAAGACTTGCTACTATATTTCTAGGGTTTTTTTTTTTTGACTGCTTATCTTACTTATAGATTATAAAATATTCTAGGTCTCCAGATAATTTTAAATGACCTCTTGGATGTCATTTAAAGATAAGGGCTCCTTTATATTATGATGGTTGAGTTGGATAGGACACAAAAGAAGTTTTTATTTTGTATTAAATTAATAAGTTTCTTTAAGCAGTCATGGTTACTTAGTAGATTTCAGAAATACCCATAAATGTCCCAGGATAGGAGATTTAAGGTGGAGCAGTGAGATGGCTCACCTGGAAAGCTTTGCTGTGTTTTCATGACCCAGCTTTGAGCTCTTGGCCTCCAGGACATTTAGAAATGCTTTGGCACTGTGATATCTCTTTTTCTCTGTGTGTCTGTCTCTCCCTTTCTATTTGTAAAATCAGCCTGGAATAATGATGCCCGGGGGGAATAATAAAAAATACATATTGCCTCATATCTCCTATGGGCAGATTGTATTCAATTTGCATCAACTATGGAAGAATAATGGGAGGCATGTGATTAGATTAAAACCTGGATTCAGTGACTGGATCAGTTTAAACCAGGAGCTGCTCAATGAAATAGACTTGGCCTCATGCACTGTGCTGCAGACCATATCTCTTCAGGGAATATTCTACTCTTAATTCTGATGGCTGAATAAACTGGGTCCAGGGAAGGAACTTATCACGAACACTCTAGACCCACTGCCTGCCAGGTGTGCTCTGATAACCAGATTTTGAATGAGTTGTTCCAATGCACTCCTCTGGGATCCTGTCTAAATTCTGTATGAATTCACAGTCATTGGGACGAACGAGGCAGACAGAAAAACCCACTTCTGCTCCAGTCAGATCGCCATGTTCCTTTCTCAGCCACATAACATTCTTTCCTGAGCCTTTACTTTCCCTGTTCTCTGCTTCGCATGAAATTTTTCTTATTTCGCCACTTAATATCTTGTCACATTTAAGCATTCAGAATGGTTCATTCTCAGCAAACACAAGTGGTCTGTAATGTTCATTTTCCCCTTTTTTTCTGATTGCCACATTCTATTTATGATTAACATATCATCTCTTTTTTAAGTTACCTTGTTGGGGGGGCAGTTAGTGGCTTACAGTACAATTCTGACAGATGGATACAATTTCTCATTGTCCAGTGATATGTATTTGTAAAATACTCTCACCCTCAGCCTAGGTCCTTTCCCACTATCTATATAGAAAGCAAAAAGACTTCTACAAAAATCGATTCCTTCATTCTTTGGACTTCTATGAACTTTTTGTTGTTGTTGTTGGGAGAGAAACATGTTGAGAGAGGAGGGGGAGATAGAGAGAAATAGAGTGGTCTAGGAGGTGGTGCAGTGGATAAAGCACGGGACTCTTAAGCGTAAGGTCCTGAGTTCAATCTCTGACAGCACATATGCCAGAGAGATGTCTTGTTCTTTATCTTTCCTTCTATTTTCTTCATGAATAAAATATTTACAGAAAAAGAGAGAGAGACAGAGAGACAGAGACCTGCAGCACTGCTCCACAACTTGTGATGCTACTCCCTGCTACATGGAGACTGGATGCTTTACCTAGATCCTTATACATGGTAACATGTGCACGTAACCATGTGTGCCACTGCCTCTACAAACCATTCTATTTAGTTCCTATGCATTTATACAACCGCCCTGTAGTAGTTCTTAAATTTATTTTAAGACTTAATATCAATTTAATTAAGATTGAATACCATCACCGTTTTGGTCTTTTGTGTGTATATGTGCACATTTCACTTTAGTTAGATCCATGTTCCCAGAAATAAGAGAAAGGGTCATTTCTGAAATGTAGTTTCTTAAGGATATCAATTCAAACTGAAAAAACAGTTATAGTAAAAAAATATTTTCATCAAAAATAGGCTCAATTTTACTTACCATACCTCCAGAGCTAGTAAACTTTAATCTTAGGACACTGTACTTCAACTGTACCTACATCGTCACGAACTGAAACATTGTTCACCAGATTACACATCTGGTAACATGCATGTGATTTTCAAACATGAACTGTTAGAACTGGTAAATGATCAAAGATAAAGAGAGAATATTAAAGGCAGTGAGAGAAAAAAGCAAAGAGTAAAATGTAAGGGAAATCTCAGAAGATTATAAGTAGATCACCTTATTTAGAGCTGGAGTTCCTTTGATTCTTGTCATGTGGGACTCTTTTTTGGTAATTCTTGCAAGGCAGGGTTGGTGGTAGTGAATCCCTTCAGTTTCTGTATGTTGGGAAGATTTTAATTTCTCCTTCATACTTGAAGAATAATTTGGCAGGACAGGGTATTTATGGCTGGAAATTCTTATTTTTTAATTACTGTGAATGTCACTCCACTTCCTTCTTTATGCATGATGCAAACTTAGGGGCCAGAGTGATTTTCAGGCACCTGTCACATTCTCTTTCTCTCTCTTTCATTGCTTCTGGGATTGCTAGGGCTTGGTGCCTGCACTATGAATCCATTGCTCCTGGAGGCTATTTCTACCATTTTATTAGATAAGACAGAGAGAAATTGAGAGAGGAAGGGAGATAGAGAAGGACAGAAAAAGATAGACACCTGCAGACCTGCTTCACAGCTTGTGAAATGTCCCCTGATGCAGGTAGGGAGCTGGGGGTTGAAACCTGGATCCTTGTGTGGGTTCATGCACTTAGTATTATGTATGCCACTGCTCAGCCCCCACTATGTGTCTTTCTCAAAAAATCACATCTGTAACTATGCACTTCTGTGACACAAAGTATCTGGACACAGTAATTCAAATTAAGAACAGTTAAAACATATTAAGAGGGGAGAGTCAGGTGGTAGTGTAGCGGGTTAAGCGCACTTGGCACAAAGCACAAGGACCGGTATAACGATCCTGGTTCGAGCCTCTGGCTCCCCAGGGGAGTCGCTTCACAGGTGATGAAGCAGGTCTGCAGGTGTCTACCTTTCTTTCCCCCTCTCTGTCTTCCCCTCCTCTCTCCATTTCTCTCTGTTCTATCCAACAATGATGACACAGTAACAACAACAATAATAACTACAACAACAACAATAAAAGGGCAACAAAAGGGAAAATAAAAATAAAAACATATTAAGAATGAATGACAGTTGCAAATTGAGAGGGAAAGCAAGCTCCCACAGTATGGTTCCAGATTCATTCTGAAGGGGGAGTAGGGATTTCAGATGACTGAAGGGTCTCAGGCAACTCCTGACACTCAGAAGCAGACACTCAACACAGAGGAATCCAGGAGTTTGAAGACTTCCAGTGTGACTTCCTTAAAAAAAAAAAAAACAGTTTGGGATGACTTGCTTTCTTGTAGAAAAGGTCAGGAAAGAATGCAAAGGCCTACTTTCTAAAGATTTCAATGATTCTGTCTGTCATCCTGAGAAAACCAAGTCAAGGATTCCCTTCTCTTGAAATGGTTTTGGATAACCTGCAGCAACAGAATCAGCCCTTACCAGTTCTTGGAAATGACATACATGTACTATCTTGTAATGTTTACTTATAAAGAGGCAGGGGTGGAGTTATGGCTTCCTATGTTATCACAGTCCCTACCTAAGGTATGGGCCTCCATTAACAAGACTGATGGACCACTCACTCACACATGTGGGACCTTGTTTGTCAGAAGGTCAAAAGTAAAATACAACCCATCAACCCATTAGCATAGGGTAAAGGTCTGTTCATCATTGATTTTTGATCCCAGCAGCAGTGATGTAGAGGTGAAGGACTTTCCAACAGACCTATAATGTCACTAAGAAGCCCGTAGGAGTGTAAGAAGACTCAGAGGAAGACAGTCATTAGCAATAAAGGTCCACAGATCTGGACAATTATGGTGAGAATTCTGAGGTTCGGAGAGGAAGTACTTGTACATTATCACACAAATGTGGGTGGTCACTAGGATACCAATGCCCCAGTCTGCAAAACATTCAAACACCGTAGCACTGTGGGTTGGTGAGCACCTTGACACTGCACTACAGTTGTGAAAGCTCTGTTTGTGGGTGCCACTGATTTTTCTTTCCTTTTCGAATATTTCTTTGAAAGAGGAATTGGCCACCGGTATGAAAGCAAAAACATGCAACTAATTCCAGTATCTGTGGCTTTGCTACCTCCCAATGCTCCCACGGAGCCCCCGCTTCCTCTCTTTCTAAGACATACTGGTTGACGCAGGGCTCTTCTATCTGCCCGGCCCATTTTCTGAAACATACTCTTGTGGGGTTGGAGGGGGGCCTCAAATATTGAGAGCAGCTGTTGGCTTGAAGCCAATTTTTCTTGTTCCGTGTGGATGTTTCCACCTGTGCCCATCCTGTGATAACTAAAAAGGTGGAATGAGAAGTGATCTGGGTCGCAGACTCTCCCCTTGCTTGGAAGGGTGTAGGCGGCCCAAGTTTAAGCTTGATAATAAAGGCTCTTGCTATTGCAAGTGATTCTGGTCTTCTTTGCGTGAGATCGGGACTCGAACTTCTGGGCAGAACATATGGGGCCTCGCCCTGGATCCCCATCTCACTAAAAGAATGCCAGCCTCACTGAGCCTTCAGGACTGGTCAAATTTCACTTATCTGTAGCGCGAGACTCATGGAGTCGAAGGTGGACACGCTGGGCGGCTCCGGGTTCAGGGTCTTGGGAGATGTCTCAGGCCCTGCTGTAGGGGATCGGATCCCCCTCACAAATTTGGAAGGGGAGCGTGGGTTGCACCCATGAAGCAGCGAAAGGCTGTTCTCCCATCTGTAGGGAAGCGGCAGCGAGAGAGGCCACCCTCCCATCTGTTGGTTCAGAGTGTTGGGGGCTGGACCGCTGGAGTTCTCTTTGAGTATGTTGTCTCTGTATTTTCTTTGTGTGTGCTGTCTCTATCAGTTTTGTGTTTAAGTCCAAAGTCAGGAGTCAGGCTAGTTTGACTCCTCTGACTATGGTCCTGAATCATGTTAGAAAATTTAAATACAGAGCTCATAAATTGGGTCTAGAGGTCAAACAAGACCGGATGATCACTTATTGCCAAAATGAGTGGCCAGGCTTCTCTACCAATTGGCCCCAGAAGGAACCTGGGACCTGCCAACTATCCGTGCCATCAAAGACGTCATCTCAGGAAATCCAGGACACCTGGACCAGATTTCTTATATCCTTACTTGGCAGCAGGCCAGGACTTAGGAAGCCCTCCTCGTACGAGAGCCCATACAGCCCCGAGAACCCCCGACTTGGTGGCCCTGCCCCTTCAGGCCCTAGGACCCCTGAATGAGAATGGTGAACAATTAATACAATATTGGCCATTTTCCACTAGTGACCTTTATAACTGGAAAATGCAGAACCCTAGGTTTTTCAGAAAAAACAGCAGCACTCATTGATCTATTGGATTCTGTTGTTTTTACTCATCAGCCAACCTGGGACGACTGCCAGCAGCTTTTACAGATTCTTTTTACTACAGAGGAAAGAGAAAGGATCCTCTTGGATGTCCAAAAACATTGCTTTCCAACCCCAAGGAGCAACAGTTATGACCACCAGCTCCATGCCAGTTCCTATCCTTGCCTTGAATTTGACTGATGAAGCTTCCTTGAACCCAGCTGCCTTGCTCCCTGACCCCGAAATGGACACTCCCTTGCGTGGCTGCTCTGGGATTCTGGGCTGCTCCCTCCAGCCTTTGGTGTATTAGCGGGAGCAGCTTCATCAGAGATGGGGTGAGGTATGCTGAGGTCACGGTAACTACAGAACGCGAAGCTGTGTGGGCAGCTGCCCTGCCTGCAGGGACTTCGGCCCAAAAAGCTGAATTAATTGCCCTCACAAAAGTACTCAACCTAGGAAAAGGGAGAAGACTTAACATCTACACCGATAGCTGCTATGCCTTTGCCACAACCCACATCCACGGGGCTATATATCGAGAAAGGGGACTGCTCACAGCTGAAGGTAAAGCTATCAAAAATCAACAAGAAACATTAGACCTGTTAAAGGCTAACTGGATGCCAGATGAGGTGGCCATAATACACTGCCCTGGACACCAAAAGGGAGAAAGTCCTGTGGCACGGGGCAACCACCTAGCAGATACCACAGCCAGACAAGTTGCATTGGAAAGAACTGACGAATTAGCTCTTTGCCGAACCCTGGAGAGCCCACCCTGCCTGATGAGCCAGAATATACATCAGATGAAGAGCTCCAGATAAAAAAGTTACCTCTTGCTGACAAGCACGGTAATTGGTGGGTAACAGCTGATGGTAAACTTATCTTGCCCCAAGCTGTGGCTAAACACCTACTACAGCAGAACTACCACAGAACTATCCACAGAACTACCCACCTGGCACAAAGAAAAATGGCCGAACTTTTGCAAGAGGCTGGCCTGAGAATCCACAATAAGAGCCAGCTGTTTAAGGAAATAGTTGCAGAATGCAAAGCCTGCAGACTTGTAAACGCTAGCAACCAGCCTAGAACTTCCGGGGTGCGTGAGAAAGGAACCAGACCAGCTGCCTGCTGGGAAATAGACTTCACTGAGGTAAAACCAGGAAAATATGGGTATAAATATATGTTAGTGTTTGTAGACACCTTTTCAGGATGGACTGAGGCATTCCCTGCCAAGAGGGAGGCATTGCAGACAGTGGCGAAGAAACTACTGGAAGAGATTTTTCCCAGGTTTGGTATGACCCTTCAATTAAGTTCAGATGGTGGTTCAGCCTTCGCTTCCCAGGTAACCCAGAACTTGGTAGGTTTCTTTGGGGGAAAATGGAAATTGCATTGCGCCTATAGGCCCCAAAGCTCAGGACAGGGAGAAAGGATGAATAGAACGCTAAGAGACCTTAACAAAATTAACTGCGGAGACTGGTGTAGACGGGGTAACTCTCCTTCCCTTTGCCCTCTATAGAGTAAAAGTACCCCCTATACTGCAAAGCTGACCCCATTCGAAATCATGTTTGGTCATCCCCCTCCCATAATCCCAGCCTTGAGATCAGGCTTGCTCGCTGACATTAATGATCAGAACCTGCTTGCCTCTTTACAGATAATAGCTCAAGTCCAAAAGTGTGTGTGGCCAAGACTGAGAGCAATATATGAAGCTGCACCCCCTTCAAACCCTCATCCCTTCCAGCCCGGAGACTCAGTCTTGTTAAGACACCACCAAAAAGAGACACTTGAGTGGAAAGGACCGTGTGCTGTCATCTTAGCCACCCCCACGGCCCTGAAGGTGGATGGCATCGGCCCGTGGATCCACCACTCCCACTTCCGTGCAGCAGAGACAGAAGAGTTCAAGACCAGATGGCAACTCAAATCTGTTCCCAAACACCCGCTCAAGCTCCGGTTGGTCTGCTCGTGACTCTGCAGACTCTTTCTCTCCTGGTGACTCTAATCTTCGTTCCTGCTACTTACTATTGCTCCTCACGCCCCATTGATACCAGGACAGTAGTCAGAAACAGAGATTGGTACAAGATTGGGCCCTAAAAGTTACAAAAAAGACAAGGGGGAAATGTGGGGTTGGAGGGGGGGCCCCAAATATTGAGAGCAGCTGTTGGCTTGAAGCCAATTGTTCTTGTTCCGTGTGGATGTTTCCACTTGTGCCCATCCTGTGATAACTATAAAAAGGTGGGATAAAAAGTGATTGGGGTCGCAGACTCTCCCCTTGTTTGGAAGGGTGTCTGTGGCCCAAGCTTAAGCTTGATAATAAAGGCTCTTGCTATTGCACGTGATTCTGGTCTTCTTTGCGTGAGATCGGGACTCGAACTTCTGGGCATAACACTCTTGCTTCTGATCTCTCCTTCCTGTGTGATGGAAAGATAAGCAATGAAAAGGTAAGAAGTATGCAAAGATGAACTGTAGGAACCCACTCCCACCCCCTGGATCTTGCAATTAGTGGAGCCCTCGGCATAGGACTAGTTGGCAGTACTCACAGCTCATATCACTTAGTAGCTCATGTCTCATCATTGACAGGGACATCATTTTCTAGAACTGAAAGAAAATCTAGATACCCAGGAGAGGGAAACACTTAATCTCCAAATAGAATTAATAAAAAAAAAAAAGGCTTTGCCTGTCAACTACACAATTTTAAGTAAAGATGAAATCTTGTTAAATCAAGGAGACACTAGCCACTTCATTGCAGATATCTACAATTTCAGTTCCACTACTTGCTTTGGCCTGGTTAAGTCAAAGGAAAAGCTACCCTATGACACATTTCTTCTTCAGCCTGTCAGCCTGAATAGCCTTACAAGACTCTCCAGGAAGGCTCTGAGTAATGTCGTTCTTACTTTGACCACACAGTGACTAAGAAACAATCTCCTTCCCACCCTTAATTCTTGGCCTGTACAACAAATGCTTCTTTCTTTTTTGTCTTATTTGGTCAAGGTTTCCAAATTTCATTGTGCATCAGGATCATGTGAAGAAGCGATTCCACTTGGGGGATAATTTTAAAAGATATGATGTCACTATTTTGAAGAAATATCTTTATCCATGTAAATACTGTATTAGTATTTACAATACACAGAAACAAGACACAGAAGCAATTTAAAGGTTCTGTACGAATGAGTAAGAGAGATGCAGCACGTACACTCAATGAACAGTTAGTTATTCAGTCAGTAAAAGAAGAAAATTTTGTTTTTTGAGACAATGTAGTTGGAACTTGAGTTCATTTCATGTTGAGTGAAGTAAGTCTGACAAAGACAAATAATATATGGTCTTACAGGTAGAATCTAAAATGAAGATGAATTCACAGATACGCAGAAGTCCGGCTCCACAGTGTGGGAGTCCATCTCCTGCCAGGGTTTGAAGGAGGGGAAGAAAATGAACATTCTGAGGCAAGGGACCTTGGAACCATTCACGGCACGGCATGGAATGGAAGGCTGGACATACTTATTGGGACATATTTATACAGCAATTTTTGGCAGATGTTCTCCATGAATTTGGATCCTTCACCCAGTTATGTAATTATCTGTCGTAAGGACTGAGAGATTTCCTCATTCTCTACTCTAGTTTGGGAGAAGGTCAGAAGCAGCTAGTGGTGATCCCTTCAACTGTGCATTTTCCTCAGAGAGCTGTTTCAGCGCCTGTTCCACGGAGGTCTGCCTCTCACAGCCGACTGACAGCATGCGGCACGTAGGTCTTCCTCTGATAGCTGTACAGTATGTCACACTGAGGCTCGTTTCAGAATGCTGTTTTAAGAGGTTTTCCACCATTCCTCTCCTGACCTGGTCCCCTACACAAATATGGAGATCAAACTAATGGTTTCCAGGGATGGGTGGTGTGGGGCACAGGAAATGGATATAGCTGACCAGAGTGTACAAACTTCCAGTTGTAAGATAAATATGGGTTTTTTTTTGGGGGGGGGTGTAATGTACAGTGTGGTGTATTTAGTGGCAAGTTGTCAAGAGAGTAGATTTTAAAAATCTTATAACAAAACATAAAACTAGCTGTGTGAGGTGATAAACGTATTCAACTTGATTGTGGTCATCATTTTTTTTTATATGTGATGATTTCAAATCATTCTGCTATATTACCTTGCCTCCTATAGTGTTATTTGTCAATTATATCTCAATGAAACTGGGGAAATATCATCTGGAATTCTTGTCAGTCATTGGTAAGGAATTTGCTTACACAGCTCATTTTTTTAGTCTATGAATCATGGTCTTAAAGCAGTTGCTCTGAAACACATAATAAAACATCATTGTAGAAAGTGAAATATCCTTTTTCTCAGAAACAGTTTTCCATAAAAGAAATAAAATCCAAAGGTAAGCATTTCTATCCATTACTTAAATGCTTAAGTATTTGGGCTACAAAATATGTCTCAGTCCAAAAATAATTAAACTTATTTCTGGAAAAAATAGCATTATTGTATCACGGGCATAAACATTCCAAAAAAAGGGAATTTTGGAAAAATGAGGCATGTGAGTGTTTGAAATGGCTCAGAATGGAACCAATACTCATGCTTTAAATGAAGTGCTCAGTGTGAATAATAAAATTAAAGGAGTCCCACAGAAACTATGTGCATTGTGGAGGGAGAATGTTATGATTTTTTTTAATAAGCTATGCAGGGAGTCGGGCGGTAGCACAGAGGGTTAAGTGCACATGGTGCAAAGCGCAAGGACCGGCGTAAGGATCTCAGTTCAAGCCCCCGGCTCCCCACCTGCAGGGGAGTCACTTCACAGGCGGTGAAGCAGGTCTGCAGGTGTGTATCTTTCTCTCCCCTCTCTGTCTTCCCCTCCTCTCTCCATTTCTCTGTGTCCTAACAACGATGACATCAATAACAACATCAGTAGTAACTACACAATAAAACAACATTGGCAGCAAAAGGAAATAAATACATAAGCAAGAAAAGAAATTTTTTTTTTTTAAAAAAAGCTGTGTAAAACTTCCAAGAGGAACCTGTTTTTCTCTATGCTACTGAGATGAGTATAGCAGGTAGGGCAGTAGCTGGGTCAGAGGACACCCAGTGTAGGTGAGGGGCTAGAGCCAGATGGGCTTTCAGTGGGGGGTCCTGACAGGGTTATACAGGCCTTTTAGTCGTTTACATTCTACTAGGAGAAATGAATCACACACTCCATTTTTTGAAAAAAAAAAAATTCCGGACAGAATATTAAGGTTTCAAAATAAATTGTCAAATTGAAAACTTTCCTGTGTGATTTTTTTTTTGGGGGGGACTTAGGGACAAGTTTTGGTTTCATGCCCAAGTATTGTCATTCTCTGGGCAAGAAAACCACCTGCCTTTGGCTCCAGACTCTTCCATTAGAGACCGGCCACCATGGAAACAGGGTACCTGTTTCCAAAACTAGGACAGAAAAGAGGAAACCCTTCCAACATGCCCCCACCCCCAAGGAACTGCACCACCTCCATAGGTGTTACTGACACTTCCAAAGCACATTCACGCAGACAGAAGCACAGAGCACAGAGCACACATGACTGGTAAGAAATGGAAGTAACACATGGCTACTGAGCTTGCTGGGCTCTCTCATTCTCTTCAATACTTGGCCCTGTGGATACTCAGATTCCTTTAATCTCTGCCCTCCCCATGCCCAGAGAAATGGCCCCCTGAACACCCCTTTCTTCTCTTCCCTGTCAGCTACAGTAATGCAAATTTAATTTGAGATTAGATTGAAGGTGAAGGTGAGACAAGACTAAGTGTTCTAAGGCTTTGGTAGTTCATCAACCCTGTTGTATACAGACACATTGGACGACCTCTTCAACCTTCCACTTCTTACCAGTTGAGTGGGGAGAATGACTGCTCCTTCTTCAAGGAATTGCAGGAAGGATTAAGTTCCTTAGACTTCTGAAGTGTTCGCTAAATATTAGCCTTTAGTTGAGCAAGCTCAGTTTCAAAATGCTGTGTTAAGGATCAACAAAGATCAAACCTACACAATGACCAGCAATTTCTAGCTTGCAGCAGACACTTCAGAAACAGTAGATGTTGCTGGTAGCCACTGTTTTTCAGAAGAAATTCAGAAGTGAGTATTTACACGCGTATTGTTACAAATTCATTGCAGGGTGATTCCTCTCTGAGAGGGAGATGATCTATCTCCACGAGGGAGCTAAGGACAGAGGCAGCAGGAGACTCTTGAGTTTCTCCGCTTGGTTCAGGGGTAGGTCTGAAGCATGAACACTCTTATGAGGCCACTGACTTAAAGTTTGTTGATGATGCATTCTGTTCTTATGTTTTCTGTAGTCAGAGTTTTAAATGAGTCTGATAGTAAGGTCACCTATTTGCAAGAGTTGCAAAAAAAAAGTTGTAATTTACACTGCTTATTTCTTTTTAACTTGCGTGAATACCGATTTCAGTTTCTGACATAACACTGGAATTGGTCTGCAGGAGATAACCAAAAACAAACAAAAGGAAATGTGAGATAATTTCTGTATACAAAAAAATACCTTGAAAAAAATTCCCAATTGCATGGTCATGGTCGGCCATGTTTTTTTTTTTTTTTTTTTTTTTAAAGAAGCTAGGATCAAACTGTAAGTAGGTATATCAGGAAGGTTAGAGGTTTTTGCAATCAGTACTTGTTATCCAGTCACTCAGCAGATTTCTTCCATAACAGTGCTATAGAAGTTAGGGTTCTCCAGAGAAATATAACCACGAGATTCATCAGAAGGAGCTGGCCCTGGATCACGTGTACCCAGATCTGTACCTACAAGTTGGAGTCGGGAAAGTATATATGGCGTGGTTCATCTTGTGTCTGAAGGTCAGAATTAGGCTGAATTGATGGCGTAGGATTGAAGGGTAGGGAGTTGGGCAGTAGCACAGCTGGTTAAGTGCAGGTGGTACAAAGCACAAGGACTGGAGTAAGGATCCTGGTTCAAGCCCCCGGCTCCCCACCTGCAGGGGAGTCGCTTCACAAGCGGTGAAGCAGGTCTGCAGGTGTCTATCTTTCTCTCCTCCTCTCTGTCTTCCCCTCCTCTCTCCATTTCTCTCTGTCCTATCCAACAACAACATCAATAACAACAACAATAATAACTACAACAATAAAACAAGGGCAACAAAAGGGAATAAATAAATAAATATAAACAAATTAAAAAAAAAGAATTGAAGGGTAAAAGATGAATGGCCCAGTTCAAGAAGGCAGCCAGAGAACAGATGAATTTTGCTGCCTCTGATTTTAATTCTGTTTAGGGATTTCATGTTGCATTGGATCGACCTTCTCGTGGTGCATCCCGTGAGTACCCATTCATTGGGGAAACTGACGATCCTTCCTAGCCGACTGAATCCACATGGATCCCAGTCACTTTCAAAGCCAGCAACAAGCAGCTCCTGACAGCTTTGCTGTTGACTGGCTACGGAAGAAGGGCAAACGCTAGAAGAAGAAGAATGGTGTCCACCTGCAGTGCGGATGAGAGAGAAGTCAACTATAGTCTACATTCATAAGCCAGTCTCATCCTACACACCCAGAAATGTTTAACAAGATATCTAATCAACTGGACACACAGAGTTAACTATCACAAATGGAATCTACACCAGGCACAGCCCAGGTAAGGCAACGTCACAATTCTAGGATTAATGCAAGAGCAATTGGCTGTTGGTCAACACCATCTGTGATGTCATTTGCTTTGAGGTCATGGGGGCTACCAGATGTTCCTTCAGTCACTCTTCAGACATATTCTCTAATATAATCTCCACCCTGGCCATGTAAAAGAGGAATTTTTATTTTCAGTTTTCCGTTGAGAACATTGAAGTTTGGAGAGGTTAAATAATTTGCCCATAGTTACACAGCAGGGGCAAAGCTCCAATTTCATTCAGATCTGACTTCAGATTCAGAGCTTAGTTCATTATATTGTCTTTCCAAAATTGTTTTTGTTACACATTTAGATAAATTAAGGTTATTTGCTTTTTAACAATCACAAGCACATAAACAGACAAAATGTCCCCTAATGTATACTATTAATCAATGTTGCACAAAAATTCTACTTAGTGTTTTCCAGACAATAGTCACTATTTTTTGAGTTCCTTCAGCTACAGAAGAACATGAGCTTACAGGCTTAGGAATCTTGGAAATGATATTTGTCTAATTAGTATACATATTAAGCAGTTGACCCCTAAGACTCAAATGAAGAATAAAAATTTCAGTTGTCTGGAGTCCAACAAGTCAAGATCCTCAGCTAACCAGTACTCCTGACGTCTGTGATAGGAAATTACAAAAAGAAAATGAGAATTTGCAACATAGCACACCAGGACAGTGCTCTGCTTTGCCACGTGCATGACCTACATAGCACACCAGGACAGGGCTCTGGTTTGCCACGTGCATGACCTAGCTTCAAACCTGGCCCCATAGATGAGCCCTCTCCCTTCTCCTATCTCTGCATGTCTCTGTCTCTGCCTTTCTATCTGAAAAAGTCATCTCAGTGTGATGACCAAAAATTTAAAAAGTGTCTGGGTGGTGGTACACCCAGTCGAGTGCATATTCCCACACACAAGGAAATAGCTTTAAGTCCCTGGTTCCCACCCGTAGTGGGGAAGCTTCAAAGTGGTGAAGCATGTGCTGCAGGTGTCTCTCTTCCTCTGTCTCCCCCTGGCCTTCTCAATTTCTGTTTTTCCTGTCAAGTAAAGAAATTTTAAAAAAGAAAAAAAATTACTGACAGGAGCAGTGGACTTGCCATGCAGGTACTACACTACAGTGATAATTCTGGTGGCACTAGAAAAAAAAAAAAGAAAGAAAGAAAGAAAAAGAGAGAAGAGGGAAAAAGAGAAATAAAATGAAAGGCACTATGTTCTTAGAGTGTGCATTTTAAATCTACATGTAGAGGTTTTTTTAAAATTTTTTTTAAATATATTTTATTTACTTCCCCTTTTGTTGCCCTAGTTTTATTGTTGTAATTATTATGGTTGTTATTGATGTTGTCATTGTTGGATAGGACAGAGAGAAATGGAGAGAGGAGGGGAAGACAGAGAGGGGGAGAGAAAGACAGACACCTGCAGACCTGCTTCACTGCCTGTGAAGTGACTCCCCTGCAGGTGGGGAGCCGGGGGCTCGAACTGGGATCCTTATGCCGGTCCTTGCACTTCACGTCAAGTGCGCTTAAACCACTGGGCTACGACTCCCTACATGTTTATAGCTCCTATTCAGGAACCAAGAATCACTGCTGAACCTTCTGTCTTAGAGAACAATTCCACTCTGTGTAGTTTTAAAAACGGAGAATGGAGTGGTCCCTGTTAGAAAGGTTTTCAATCTCAAGTTGAAGAGCAAAATGTTTCTTTTTTAAAAAAAAATTATTTAATAATGATTGATAAGACCACAGGATTCCACACAATTCCCTGCACCAGAGTTTCGTGTCCCATCCCCTCCACTGGAAGCTTCCCTATTCTTTATCCCTCTGGGGGTATGGACCCAGAATCATTACGGGGTGCTGAAGGTACAAGGTCTGGCTTCTGTAATAGTTTCTTCATTGAACATGGATATTGGCAGGTGGATCCACACCCCCAGCCTGTTTCTGACTTTCCCTAGTGGGGCAGGGCTCTGGGGAGGTGGGGTTCCAGGGTATATTGGTGAGGTCGTCTGCCCAGATTGGCATCATGGTAGCAAGGTTCAGAGTGCTGGAGCTGAAATGCTGACATTCCATGACTGATGTCTCGGGACACAATCTGAAGTGAAACTTGCTGAAGTGGCACTGGTGACACTGATTAGGTTGAGATCACTATCAAATGGTTTGAATCCAGAGAAGCTTGAAGGACAATGAGCAAAGTCCCAGAGGTTCCAAGATTGGGAGAAATATGGGTTTATAGAGAATGGGGAAGGTTCCTGCTGTCTTAGAGTTTAAGAAGGCAATAGGTAGTTCTTATTATAACCATGTTAATAGGGAATTGGGTTTACTTAGAAAATCCCATGTTTAGGATTTGCTGTACCATACAAGACTTTACCATGATTTATGTCATTTAATGCTATTTACAAAAATCTTATATACTGACAAGACCAGTTGCTTCTGGTCTCCCTGGTCTAAGATTATAGGTGATTTAATATTTCAAAAAAAAGTCATTATTAGAAATGTGTTAACAATGTAAGCCCACAGTTAAAATTCAATCAGTTTACCAATGTGAGACTTTAAGTGCTTAGACTGAAGGAATATATACTCAGAACTGGGGTCTGTATATCAAAACCTTTGAGACATTCAATCTATTTTTCCTGTCTCATATTGATTAAATCATGATTTATCAGATTTTAAGTTAATAGGAGTGTATATTAACACCATTCCCACCGCCAAAGGTCTGTGTCCCCACCCCACCCTCTATAGTGGAGCTACCCCCCCTGTCCCCCAAAGTTTTTTATTTTGGTGCAATACTCCAAACTCAGTTAAATTCTGCTTTGCACCTCCCTTTCTGTTGTTCTTTCTCAACTTTTTGCCCTATTTTTCTCTTTTCTTTCTTTCTTTCTTTCTTTCTTTCTTTCTTTCTTTCTCCTTTCCTTCCTTCCTCCCTCCTCTCTCTCTCTCTCTTTCTTTCTTTCTTTCTTCTTTCCTTCCTTCCTTCCTGCCTCCCTCCCTCTCTTTCTTTCTTTCTTTCTTTCTTTCTTTCTTTCTTTCTTTCTTTCTTTCTTTCTTTTTGCTGGCCCTGATGTATTTTTCTGTCTGAGAGAGAGGCCTGAGGCCTGATCAGCTCTGGTACAGGTGTTGCTGGGATTCAATGAGCCCTCAGGCCTGCCCGCCCCACCCTAGCCACTGGGCAACCTCCCCAGCTCGGTTCCGTACTTGAACTTCTGCGGTGTCTGGTCCAGGGGACACCACCCAGGGCCCTAGAGAGCCAAAGCTAAGTCACCACTCACCTCTGGGCTCCCGGAACAGCTGCAGGGCGTGGGGTGTCCCTTCCTGGCTGCGGGATTGGGGGCGAGGTGTCCCGGTGCACAAGATCGAGGCCGGCTGGAGCCCACCTATAGATACCCAGAGGCGGCCTCGCAGCCGAATTCCTGAGGGAACCCAGCATCCACGGAAATTTCATCCTGTCTTTCAGACCATGTGGAATAATTTAGTAGGGTCTTGAAATGATAGGTTGCTCAATTTCTCTGGCAAGCTCAACAAAGTTATAGACATGCCTTGAGCATCTTCTTTGCATGAGACTAAGCATTGAGACCACAGGCGGGAGAATTTCACAATGGAGAGGGAACCTGGTAGAGGTTTCTTCTCGGAGGAGCAACTTCAAGGAGATATACAAAGTTAGCTCTCATACTCTTTACTAAACTCTTCCTGGGGAAAGACCATCTTACAGATGTGGATAAAAACAGGTGCTACTCACCATTTGGGAAACAAAGGCTTAATGCCACCAGCAGATGTTTGACTCTATACTGTAATTTAAATGTATATAGAAATCTGGTGGTTTTCAGTGACATGAAGTATGCTGAGAGGTATAACCATGTGATTTGACACTTTTCTTCACCTCCTAGAGAAATTCACACGGGTCAGGCGTGGTAATGTTTGCTGTGCTCACGTTGGCATTGCGTTGGACAGGGCAGCAGATGATAACCCGTGTCCATCATTAGGACACTCGTGTGGAGAAAAAGCAATCCTAAAGTAACTTAAGAAATTGAGCAAGAATTAGGGCACACTGCCAACTGTGTAAATTAAAAGCACACACTCACAGCAGTATCTTAGAGGATCATTTGTACACTGAAGGACATGAATGGAATTAGGATCAAGATGAAAGTTAAGAAAAAATAAAATGAGAACCTTGAATGAGCCAATGCTGACATTATCAAGAAGTATTATATTGACCAAAGTGGAAGATGAGTTCAGCCTTCTGTGTCTGAGGTCCTTCTTGAAGGGTGACATGAAAAGTTTTAGGAATAGGAGAATAGGGTTACATCTTCAGCATGAACTAATCAACACAGAAACTTTTTTTTTCTTTCTTGCTGTGGAGATATCTTCCCTGGACAATTGCTAATACTCTGTTCTTGTTCATGAAACCTTGTGGTGACGTTCATAGCATAAAGGCAAGGTAGGCCGGAATATACTGTACTTAGAAAAAAAGAATCATCCAGATATCAGTGGCTGTGGACTGCTTTCTGTGTGAAATGCTTCAGTATTCAGTTTCAGAACAGTCATCTATAAATCGCACTAGTCTAGAGAAAGTCAGACACCTGCAGACCTGCTTCACCGCCTGTGAAGCGTCTCCCCTGCAGGTGGGGAGCTGGAGGCTCGAACCGGGATCCTTACACGGGTCCGCGAGCTTTGCTCCACCTGTGCTTAACCTGCTGTGCTACCGCATGACTCCCTATTTATTTATTTTTAAAGATTTTATTTATTTATTAATGAGAAACATAGAAGGAGAGAGAAAGAGCCAGACATCACTCTGGTACATGTGCTGCTGGGGACTGAACTTAGCACCTCATGCTTGAGAGTCCAGTGCCCTATCCACTGCGCCACCTCCCGGACCACTGATTTCATTTTCTATAGAATGGAAATTTCATTTTTTTTCTTTATTTTTATTAGTGATTTACAAAATTACAAGGGGGAGAATTCCACAGTGTTCCCACCACCAGAGTTCTATATACCCAGTCTCTCCACTGGAAGCTACAACAGTTCTTCTTAGATAGCAGTTATGGGTTAACTATTATTTCTACAACTATCTGTCTATACTTGTGTCTATTTGTCCATTTTCCCCCCGTGACCCCATCTTCTCTTCCTTTCCAGATCACACATATACCTATTATTACATCCGATTTTCCTTCCTTTTTCCCCCACTTATCTCTCTGGGTCCTGATGGAGATGGAGTTCAGAGCTCTCTGGTCATCTTTCTCCTATCATATTTCCCCTCTGGGAGTATGGACAAAAATTCTTTATGGGGAGCAGAAGGTGGGAGATCTGGCTCCTGTAATTGCTTCTCCACAGGACATGGGCATCAGCAAGTCAACCTATATCCCCAGCCTGTCAGAACAGGAATTTTGTTCCCTATCCTAGAAACTTTCTGCAAGCACAGATGAGATGGCATTGTCAATGTTCCAACAATGAGTCTGGCTCCAAATAAACAGTCAGCAAACTGTGGTCCCATTATCATCTCTCATCTTCCCCCCCTCCCCAGAGCAACCTGCCGCACTTATCCCGCTTTAAGCTTCCTTAAGCATGACTCTACTCCCGTGTGCCCTGAGGTCAAAATACACATTGGTTCCTCATTGCTGGATTGACTAGATTCGTGTCTGTAGCATCTGTGTTTTGGTTGTTACACTTCACCTACCAGTTGGAGACTGCCTGCAACTTTCCAGTAACTCCCACAGTTATGTTTATCCAGACTGAGCTGTACATGACCTTACCCACTTTTTATTTTGTATTTTCAAGGAGGAAATATTTTCCTCCATCATTCTTCTATTCATATTTCCTCATCAATCTAAGTTCTGTCTCCATTACAGTGTTGCATTGTATTGTTATAGGTGTTGAAAAAATAAAATAAAAACAACAATATTTGATCCTTACAGAGTGTATGAAATGTGCAAAAAAAAATCACCACGATTGTTTTAATGAGTTATATGTCTGAATACAGTTAATATTGTAACGCAACGAATATTTCCTAGGTGGGGCTGGCTAACGTCGGCTGGGGAAGGCTGAATGACCAAAGGAAATGGAAACACCCATGGAAAGACACGGGACAAGGAGATTGCAGGGAGGTGCTGATGAATCTCAGGTCATGGAATAGAAAGGAAGATCGGAGGGAACCAAGATGAGTGGACAAGGAGGAAGTGCTGAAGGAAGTATCAATGACTCTCCCTCTGTCTCTCTCTCTCCCCCTCTTTCTCTCCCTCTCTGTCTCTCTCTCTTTCACACACACACACACACACACACACACACACACACACACACACACACACACAGACACACACACACACACACACACACACACACGCTTCCCCAAGTATAGGAACTACTCTGCCCTAATCCAGCTCTCAAGTTTCATTTCCCACTGTAACACCATCCCCTCGATAATATTTCTAGTCCACTTTCATGCTAGCTATTTAAACTAAAGCAAAGATTACTGAAGTCCTGAGCTCCTAGGAACGTACTTAAAATAGATATCCTAGTTTCTCTCAACCCTAGGGTCCCTACTCTCATTGGCTTTAATCCTACTCTTCGGTCCTTGTTTGTTACAGTTTGTCCTGCTTTATATCTTACTGCCTTTCAGCAACTAAGTTCCAGATGGTACTAATATTACAACCCGACCTCCCTGGGTAGATGACCTCGCCAATATGTCCTGGAACCTCACCTCTCCAGAGCCCTACCCCACTAGAGAAAGACAGAAACAGGCTGGAGATACGGACTGACCTGCCAATCTCTGTCTGGCAGAGAATCAATTACAGAAGCCAGAAATTCCTTCTGCACCCACAAAAGAATTTTGGTCCATACTCCCAGAGGGGGAAGTGTTAAGGGAAGATGATCAGAGGGTCTTAACTTCAGTTCTATTGGGACCTGGAACTTTTCTGTGTAGGGTCCTTTGTTTTTGCCCCATCACTGAGAGGGAAGAGAATTTGGAAAATATCTGAGAAAGCCAGGCCCTATTTCCTTATCTGAGAAGGAAGAGGAAGAAAGGAAGGACACTGAAAAATTGTGATAGGGATAGGAGTGGCTTAGAGAAGTGAAGGTGAGTTCTCAGAAGTGAATAAAAAAGGGCCTCAGCTTCTGCATAGGGTCATGCATCTTTGCCTGAGTGACTCACACTTCTCCGGCACATGTCTTTTTATTTTCCTGATTAAAAGTTTAAAATATCTGGAAAAGAAAATAAAAAATTTTTTGAGGAATACTTTGATAGAATAAGGGGGAAAGGGAGTCGGGCGGTAGCGCAGCGGGTTAAGCGCAGGTGGCGCAAAGCACAAGGACCGGCATAAGGATCCCGGTTCGAGCCCCAGGCTCCCCACCTGCAGGGGAGTCGCTTCACAGGCGGTGAAGCAGGTCTGCAGGTGTCTGTCTTTCTCTCCCCCTCTCTGTCTTCCCCTCCTCTCTCCATTTCTCTCTGTCCTATCCAACAACAACAATAATAACTACAACAATAAAACAACAAGGGCAACAAGAGGGAATAAATAAATAAAATAAATATATAAAAAAAGAATAAGGGGGAAAATCAATCATCTGAGTGTTCTAAATAATAAAAAAAATTAAATAATGAAGTTATGGGAGATAAATTTAGTGGAGTACTACAGAGCAATTAAAAAGACTATATGGTGTCATTGGGACAGAATGGATGGAGCTGGTGGTGACTATGCTTCTTGAAACAAGCAAGGAAGTGAAGGACAGCTGCCAGATAACTGCACTAATCCATGGGATATAGAAAATTGAAACATATGAACTTGAACTATACATAGAGACAACCCATTTCTAAGAGCTTGGTAGAACCATAATGGTTATTGTCGGAGGTTGGGGGGCACAGGACTTTGGTGGCGGGAGAGTCGGAGATGACCCCCTTATTATCTTATAATCTTGTAAATCCTTTTAAACCACTAATAAAAATACAAAAAAGAAAGAAGACACTATAAAAGGTTCTAAAATGAATAAAAATAGAAATCCCTTCTGATCCTGAGGGATCACTCATTGGCATATATCCCTAGGACATTCAATCACAAAGTCAAAGGGGCGCAGATACCTGTATGTTTTCATCTTCTTTATTCGTAGTCGCTAAGGAACGGAAGCAGCTTAAATGCTCCCTGAGAGTTAACTGGATAAAAGATTATAAAGCTTATGGAATACTACGCTGTAATAAGAAATAACATCTGTACTTTGGAAAAAGCAGATGGAACAGTAGGCGATTATAGTTAGTGAGGTAAGGAAGTGAAACACAACTGTCAGATGGTTTTTCTTACATGTGAAATATAGAAAATTGAAACACATAAATTTTCAAGGAAAAAAAAAAGACCAAACTGTGTCTAGGACTGTGAGTATTATTGGTGGGGGTCGGGGGGAGGATTGTCATGGTACTTTGCTGTGGAACTATCCTATAACCTTGTAAACCATTATGTGATCAGTAATAACAAAGACAGAAAGCATTTTAAAAGATCGCTTTATTTTTCTCATACAGCTCACTAGCTTTCTAAGCTTAATTAACTACCATAGGAAGCTTAAGAATCTTCTGTTAGATATTTCTGGTCACACTGCGCTGGGGGCTTGGTTCTCTTACTCAATCACACCATTGTCATTATTTATTAATATTCATTGAGCATTAGCAATGCACTTAAATGCCACTGGGAAACCCAAATAAGCTATGATTTCTCCCCCATGAATTCAACTTCTAAATGCGGCAGAACTCAAGTCAAAAGTGAAGTCTATTTCTGGAAAGCAAGGATGACGTCATTACATGAGTTTAGGACGGCACAGTGTACCCAGCTAGATGGCTCTGAGATTCGTGGATCTTATTCTACCTCCAGGTAGGGAAATTGACTTTGCTTCCAGAGGAAAGTGGAGGCTTAAAAGCTAGGAGGAGGCTAGTGGCATGTGAGAGCCTGTGAGCATATTCCTTTACACCATACGAGGAGTGATCTACAGACTTGCTGGTGATTGATACTTGAAGCTCTCACAACTTACTGTGTTGTAGCTTGATAATGGGTACACTCAGAATAAGCGAACGAATGGGTGAAGACAAAGCAGGAAAACAAGAACCAATCTGTTGTTCATGCACAGAATGAACTGATGGGAACAAGAAGAGTAATTATCAGATTTTTGAAGTGTTTGTACATTGCAATTTTCAGTGAAATTTACAGACCTTAAATGTATAGTGAACGTCGTCAACTGCATACAAGCATGTAACCCACATTGCTATCATCGTTCCAGAGAGTTCCATTATGCCCTAACTGGTCAACCCCTTCCCCCTACCCCTTATGGACCTTGAGAACTTGTTTGGAGGTTCTAGCATGGCAGTGTAGCTAATTTATACCCTGGACCTGAGATGGGTTGGTCTCTACTGGAGAAAGTTGACCTCTTTTCCCACCACACAACTTCAGAACACACATGGGTTGGTGAGGGAGGAAGGGGACACCCACCTAGCCAGCCAGATCAGCCAACTCAACCCTGGCCATCAACAGGGTGGCAGATGTCACAGTCAGATCACCCTCACATCCCCCATCCCTTTATGTACCTCAGAGGATGCTACTGTTGTCATTTTTATCTCCACAACCTAGTGTTGACTTCACATAAATGCAACCACATAGCATATACTCTGGCTTCTGCTGCCTTTTACTTAGGCTTCAGGATCTTGTGATGTCATTATATGCATAGTTCTTTTTAATCTGATTAGTACCCATTGCTTTGCTCTATTACACTTTCAAAATCTCTTACCCTGTTAACAACCATTTTGCTTTTATGTATGTCGTTCATGCACTATCAGTAAAGCCCTGATGAATATTTTGTGTACATTTTTTTGATAGAAGGTTTTATTTATTTTGGACAGTACCTACGAGCAAAATTGCTTGACGGTGATAGAAGATAGTTAGAGAATATCAAGAAAAACAAAAAAGAGGATTTTAAGAAGACAAGAGTTTTTTAAATCTAATATTTTATTAGTGATTAATATTGGTTTATTATATAAGATTACAAAGGTATAATTCCACACCATGCCCACAACCCAAGTATTGATTCCCTCTTTAAAAAATGCAGAGTACTCACAAAGTCTCAGAGGCAGTTTGGTTTCTTATGTTTTTTATTTTTAAGTTCATGTGTTCTGTTCTCTATACTTCACATATGAATAAAACCATCTAGTAGCTGTCTCTCACCTCCTTACTTAGTTCACATAATCACTTCAGATTTTATCCACTTGTTCTAAAGGACACAATATTGACTTTCCAAACTGCACAGATGTGTCCCACTGAGTATATGTCACATAACTTCTTTATCCAGTCATTTGTTGATGGTCACTTAGGCTGTTCTAACTTCTTGGCTATTGTGAATAACACAGCTATGGACATAGTGATACACATGTCCTTTCAAATTCATGTTCTCATGTGACTGGACAAAGTTTTAATAGAATAGATAGAAGGAAAACTCCAGAGTATACTGTATAGGAAGCAGATACAATGGGAAGAGTAGGCCTAGTACATAGAAACTTGACTAAGAAACTAAGAAACTAAGAAACTTGACTAGGAAAAGACTGGTAAAAATAAGGTCATAATTTGAACAGTCATCAAGGAATCAGAAGAGCACATATTATCAGGCAATGAGCTAGGCAAATAAAAAGGGATTTAGAATGAAAAATGGCTCAGATGGCCTCCACTTTATAGCCCTGTCACTCACCTAGAAGCTTCTCAGGCAGCACAGTGAACCCATAGACAGAACAAGAAATGTGCATTTACCTTGCAAAGAGAGTCATTGTGCATTCAATACACAATTCTTTCATGCCAACACTGCAGTATATGGATGTAAGTTGTCTGAGTTCTACAGCTGTTAACCGGGCAGTCTGGGCTTTCTCAGAACCTACCTGGTCTTCTAAGGAGGATAGCCTGGCTCAGTGGGAAAAATTGAAGCTGATAATTTAGAGGTCAAGTCCTGACTCCCACATCTACTTGCCTATAGTAGGTATGGAACTTCCTAACAGTTGTCAAAGCTCAGTTTCTCATCTATAAAATAGGGTAATTGCATCTACCTAGAAACCGATGTGATGGTTAAATGAGAGAATACAACTGCATGCCTGGGTGTCATTTAATGAATGCTAGTTGCTCTCTGACTTACAGCTTAAATGGTAAGGCAGGATCACCGTGGTAACAACCCACTTATCCAATCCTGCCACTCTGAAGCCTTCAATTCCTAGGAAAGGCTTTGCCGTGCCTCCTAACAGGCAATGTATACTCCCTTTTCTCATTTCTCTTTATCCATTTCCACTCTGTCCCTCTTTTCAGAAAACTATGCACAATGGAACGACAGTCAATAGTCACCCAGTCACAAGCTGAGTGCTCCATCTCTACTCTGGGCCTGAGCAATTCCATGTGCAAGGCCTGAGAAAGGAGGAAGTGGGCTTATTTAGTTTTAATGTTTTACTAGTGATTTAGTAATGTTTAACATTTTTTAAGGTAACAGGGGATACAATTCCATACAGTTTCCACCACCAGAGTTCCATATCCCATCTCCTCCATTGGAAGCTTCCCTATTCTTTATCCCTCTGAGAGTATGAACCAAAACTCTTTAAGGTGGCAGGTCTGACTTCCATAATTGCTTCTCCACTGGGCATGGGCACTGACAGGTCGATCCTTCCCCCAGCCTGTTTCTATCTTTCTCTAGTGGGGCAGGGCTCTGGAAGGTGAGATGCCAGGACACATTCATGAGGTCGTCTGCCCAGGGAAGTCAGCAGTATTTGCAATGTAGTGGCAGAAAAGCAGAAAGATATAAAGCAGGACAAATAGTTTAATAAACAGGAACCTAAAGGTAGAAATAGAGCAGATGAGATTGGGGGCCTTCAGGTAGGAAGCAGCTAGGAAATCTATTTTAGGTATGTTCCAAAGGGCCCATGACTTTGGTAATTTTTGCCTGAGCCTGATAACTAGCATGCAAATGGGCTAAAAATACTGTCTGGGAAGATGGTTACAGAGTTGAGAATAGGATTAGAAAGCTGCATTAGAGCAGAGTAGCTCCCAAATATGAGCAAAATATATAAACATCATTAATTGTAAACCCATCAATGTGACCTAGGGACCACATCTATTCATTGCCACCGTTGTTATTGCTGGGGTTCAGTACTTGCATGATGAATCTACCACTCCTAGCAGCCTTTTCTTTTTCTCTTTTCCTTCCTTCCTTCCTTCCTTCCTTCCTTCCTTCCTTCCTTCCTTCCTTCCTTTTTTTTTTTTTAAATAAAGATAGTGAAAAATTGAGAGGGAAAGGTAATATAGAAAAAGAGAAAGAATGACATCTGCAGCACTGCTTCACCACCTATGAAGCTTTCCTTCTGCAGGTGGGGACCAGGGATTTGAACTTTGGTCCTCATGTGTGCCTGTTCATTTTTTTTTTTCATCCTCAGAACTTGGAGCTCTAGTAAGTGATCACAAATTGTTGTCACTTGCCTGGCCCCTGTACTTTGAATCTGGTATGCAAGGAGGGTTGGCTAGGAAGTTCCTGTGGGTAAGAAGTGAGTGCTAGCCAGAGTGCTAGAGCAGGCTAGGTAGCCTAGATTTGGCTGTGGTGTTTGGAATCAGATTCTCATTGCAAACAGCCTGTGGTGGGTGCTTTCTACACACACTGAATCCATAAACTGGATCAGCAGATGCCTGGTGGTAGGCAGCAGGCTGCCCATTTTTGGAAGGCACTCATGCGCAGTGTTCACCTGGCAGACACGTCACAGAAGCACATGAGCTGTTTTATCAAGCACAAAAATAAACCTGCTTTTTTTCCTGGGCATAAATGAACAGAGGTTCTGAAAACTGACGGGAAAAAAAAATCAACACGGCTCTACACAGTCATGTATCCTTTTGAGAACGGTCTACTATTCCACCTGAATTAGTCAGTAGTTAGTGCTACAGTGACCAGTTTAATATTTGAGGGACGATGTCAACCAAAGTTACACTGTAAAACTTTAGGGATATTATAAGCAAAACAAGGCAGGAAATGAAGAATGCGTTAGTATTTCCAGTAAATGTAACGCTAAAATATTCAGCCACTTGGATATTGTCATGCCATCTATCCAGTTAACCTTGCCTCATGTTACCAGCTGCATTCAGTGACATTGGCCTGCTATAAACTATGAAATATCCCCCTGCTGATTATGATCTTAGATAATAAAAAATATATAGCTCTTGACTTTCAGAGTTTTGAAAGGAAGGGATAGTCAATCGTCAGGGCATGGAGGCAGTGATAACTGATGGTTTGGTTGCAAACAAAAATGTTCTTTTTTTTTTCCTGGCAACTTAAATTTGTCAAATTCATCAGCATGTGGTACTCTGTATTCTGATTAACAGTGATGGTGGGAAATGAGTTTTAATATTTTGAAGTTGAAATGACCCTGTTAGTAGTGAAATAAAATTGGTGTCCTGAAATGTTTTCTTGAGGAAAGGTTATTATTTGAATAATGTCCATTGCTATGATGTTTTTGTAACAGCTTTATGAATTAGGAAGCAGATGCTTCTTTGACAGATCACATTTTCTGCTAAGTATAAGAAGTGTAAAATACAAATTGAATGCCATTAGTCCTTCCTATGCTGTTTGAACTTTTTTTGCAGTTTATCTTATGAATATTTTATTATAAAGAAGGACATATGGGAGAAATTGCCAAATATATTGGTAATGATGAGATCTCTTATTTTGACTTATCTATTCTTCTATATATCTACTAATACATATAATAGAAATATTTTTCACAGCACACTGAATTTATAGCAATTATATACCAGAGGCTGGAATCATTAATATATTCATTCTTGAGGTCCAGCATGTAAAGCTTATTAAAATTTTGGTAAGATTAGACAGGGTTTAAAAGAAATTTAATTAGGTATCTCTGTTTCAATTAAATGCTTTTTAAATATGCTTACCAACAATCTTCAACCAAAAATAATGTGAAAAGTTTCCATTGTATTTCTTAAAAATCCATGGAATTTACATCTCTGCTTTGAAGGAAAAAGGAAGTGGCTGACACTGCCATGGTTTCCATAGCCCCTGGAAAATAAAAACCCCATTATATCTGTGTTACTCATTTCAGTCATAGAAAGGAAATGACAGAGTCCAATATTTTCTCTTTAAAATATTATCCTGTAACTTTTAAATCTATTACCACTTATGGAAAATGAGATGTTTTCCTGACATGGTTTATAATTTAGGTATATTTGAGAGCTGAAATGATTTGAGATCCTGTGATAAGTCACACTGCAGCAGCTCTAGTTCAGTAATAAAAGGCATTTATTGAATTAGGTGGTGACTTCTGCTAGCGAGTCCAAATTTGAACAATGTGACCATCAGGATCCATGTACAATGGGAGACTGTGACGATATTGAGGATGCCTGGCATCAAAGACATCAAAGGGACCAGACCAAGGGTGGGCAGTCTTGTGGCAGCCCTCAGTCATGACAGTCAGGTCTGTCAGGGTCAAGGCCAGTGTGGAACAATATCTGCTGACTCTGTTTCTCTTGCTCATGTGTGCATTCAAGTAGGAGACCTGTGAGGTCAAGAATTTTAATTCTGAAGATGGTACCTTGCAGGTGCTCCAAAATCTTCTAGAATCAACATGTACTTAGAACTTTGCTAACCCTCCTGGGGAGTGTAGTATAAGATTATTTGGGGGTGTGAATCTACTTGTACACCTTCTGCACACCATAAATAATTTGGGTCCATACTCCCAGAGGGATAAAGGATAAGGAAGCTTCCATTGGAGGGGATGGGACAAGGAACTCTGGTGGTTGGAACTGTATGGAATTGTACGCCATTATCTCACAATCTTGTTAATCATTATTAAGTGACCAATGAAAAGAGGCTGCTGACCAATGTGAACTTAGAAGACAGAGAAAGAATGTGGACAAAGAAATTAGTAATACAAGGTAAAGGGCCGCACAGTTCAGAGTGATAAACACATGAAATATGACTAGAATGATGAGATATGAGGAAGACATGGAGAAAGCAGGAATTAGTCAACAGGTAGGGTCAGATGTACGATGTCAAACATCTGCCACATGCAGTACAAGGACTGTCCAGATGTGTGTTAGCTGCATAGAATAAGAGGTGGTGAATCACCCGTAGGGGCAGGGCAATGTCTTCCTTTTCTTTCCCCCCTTGGATCTATAGTCAGCCTATTATTCCATTTTTGATACAAAGTAGCACTCTGTAAAATGTTGTGTGGTGAATTTGGAATGAATGTCTAAATGTGGACATGGCATGGCTCATTGTGAGAAGGGATTTGACTGGAATCAGAAAAGACTATTCCCATTCAAAATATAACTAAAGGAAGATTTCTAGGTTGAAACAATGGCAGGTGTAATGAGACCAGTATAAGATGTCTGGCAGTGGTACACCTGGTAGAGTGCGCACATGAGAATGTGTGGTGGTCTTGGAACAGGATGGCAGAGGACATGGGGAGGGGGTTGTATTGTTTGGGAAAAATGAGAAATTCTATGCATGTACAAACTATTGTATTTATTGTCTACTATAAAACATTAATCCTCCAAAAAAGAAATATAAAAAAAAGAAAAATCAAATCAAATAAAAAGAATGTGCAATGGCTGGGATTCAAACCCTCACTTCTCTCTTGCATGGGAGAAATTTCACAAGTGGTGTTGGTATGCTTCTAAGACCCCTTCTGTTACATTGCTTGAAGCTGTGGTCTATTTACATAATCATTGTTTTCATTGGTTTAATCCCCACTAGTTCTGTGGCCTTCTCCCCACCCCCTATCCTACGTACTTCCTCTTCCTGACACTCCCACTTCAGGAGACATAAAAGACAGGGCTTTCTAATGAAGAAAGATTAGATTAGAAGAGATTAGACTGTTGAACTGCATCCCCGCTTGTCAATAAAGATTGAACTGTGTTCCCAGCTCAGCCATGAGTCCCTGGTCATCTGTCTCCCACTCCGGCCTGGCAAAGTGGGAAGCAGTGCTGCAGGTGTCTCTCCTCTCTGACTCTCCTTGTTTCTCAGTCTATCAAAAACAGAAAGGAAGAAAGAAAAGAATGACAAATACAGCCATTAGGCTGTGAAGGCATCAAACCCTAGAGATAACTCATATGCAGAAGATAAACAATATACAAATGTGAAGAAATATCAACCTGGACTTACAGAGGTGGGGCTATGGAGCGGCAGCAGGTGTGTTTCTTTCCTCTCCTTTCAACTAGGAATACCAAAGGAAACCACCTGGCACAGCAACAAGGCAGAACTAGAATGACTTCAGGAACCCATCAAATCACCAGTGAGTACAAACAGGTGTGGCTGGTGGAAAGAGAGGAGCCTAGGGAGAGATTAAGTGGCTGGTAACAGTCTGGCAGTTTACCAGTTGAGACAGCACCTCCAGTCTGTTTCACCAACAAAAAGACGGCTGAAGGGAGGAGAGGACTCCCCTAAGACTCACCAAATGCAACTGTGAGTCTCCATTGCTACTGCCCTCAGAGGCTGGAGCAGCAGGATGGAGGCCCTGTGCTGACATCTGGGATCCCAGTTCAAGCCCCCGGTTCCACACCTGCAGGGGAGTCACTTCACAAACGGTGAAGCAGGTCTGCAGGTGTCTATCTTTCTCTCCCCCTCTCCATCTTCCCCTCCTCTCTCCATTTCTCTCTGTCCTATCTAACAGCAATGACATCAATAAAACAACAAGGGCAACAAAAGGAAATAAATAAATCTAAAAAGAAACCTAAAAAAAAAAAAGCACACACACACAAATACAGAAACAACAAATGAGACTCTGGAAGCAAACACTAATTATCTAAAATATAAGAAAGCTGAAATCTGAAATAGCTGAGCTAAGAACACAAGTAGCTGAACAAGCAAAAACAGTATCAGAACAGGGTAACAAAATAGATGAAAAAAGTAGAGGAAGAGAGAATAGAATAAATGAGGCTGAAGACAAAATAAGTAAGATTGAGGACAAATTAGAGATAATTAAAAAAGGTGTAAGAGATCTCAAAAAGAGATTAAGAGGTACTGAAAACAACAACAGAGGCCTATGGGATGACTTCAAAGAAATAATATACGCATTATTGGCTTACCAGAGGAAGAAAGAGAGGGAGAGGAAGAAAGCATTCTGCAGGCCATAATAGCTGAGAACTTCTCTAGTCTAGACAACACAAAAGACATAAAGGTTCAAGAAGCCAAGAGGGTCCTAAACAGAATTAACCCAAACTTAAAGATACCAAGACACATACTATTTAGAATGGAAAGGAATAAGGATAAAGAAAGGAACCTGAAGGCTGCAAGAGAAAAACAGAGTCCCCTACAGAGGAAAACCCATAAGATTAGCAGCAGACTTCTCCACACAAACACTACAGGCCAGAAGAGAATGGCAAGATATCTACCGAGTGCTCAATGAGAGAGGCTTTCAACCAAGAATACTATATCCTGCTAGACTGTCATTCAGACTAGATGGAGGCATAAAAACCTTCTCAGACAAGCCAACAGTTGAAAGAATTAACTATCACCAAGCCTGCCCTGAACAAAATTCTGAAAGTTCTCCTATAAACAGTCCGACCACCACAAATATGCCACATATCAGAACACTCTGAAAATCTACAATAATGGCATTAAAATATCTTCAATCTATGATATCAATAAATGTCAATGGCCTGAATTCACCTATTAAAAGGCACAGAGTAGGAAGATGGATCAGAAAACACAACGCAACAATATGCTGTCTACAGGAAACCCACCTAACTCGACAAGACAAACACAGACTTAAAGTGAAAGGATGGAAAACTATCATACAATCCAATGGCCCACAAAAAGGGGCAGGAACAGCTATTATCATATCCGATATGATAGATTTTAACATAAATAAAATTTAAAAAGATAGGGATGGACATTACTTACTGGTCAGAGAATCAGTCAATCAAGAGGTCTTAATAATTATTAACATCTATGCACCCAATGAGAAGCCATCTAAATACACCAAACGTCTACTGAAAGAGCTACAACACTATATTAACAGCAACACAGTCATAGTAGGGGATTTCAACACCCCACTCTCTCAACTTGACAGATCATCAAGGCAGAAAGTCAATAAAGAAATGAGGGAGCTAAATGAGGAGATAGATAAACTAGAACTATTGGACATTTTCAGAGTCATTCACCCCAAGAAAATGGAATACATATTTTACTCAAGTCCACATGGGTCATTCTCAAGGATAGACCATATGTTATGCCACAAAGACAACATCAGCAAATTTAAGAGCACTGAAGTCATCCCAAGCATCTTCTCAGACCACAGGGGAATTAAACCAACACTTTACAATAAACAAAAGATTAGTAATAGTCCCAAAATGTGGAAGCTCAACAGTACACTACCTAACAACTACTGGGTCAAAGAGGAAGAAGGAAGAAATCTAAATGTTTCAAGAGTTCAGCGAAAATGAAGACACAAGCTATCAAAATATTTGGGACACAGCTAAGGCAGTACTGAGAGGGAAGTTGATAGCCATACAAGCACACATTAGGAAATAAGAAAAAGCACAAATAAACAGCTTGTTTGCACATCTTAAAGACCTAGAAGAAGAAGAACAAAGGAACCCTAAAGAAACCAGAAGGACAGAAATTACTAAAGTTAGGCAGAAATAAATAACATTGAAAATAAGAAAACTGAGCAACCCAGGTGTCCAACAATAGGTGAGTGGCTGTGCAAGTTGTGGTCTATAAACACAATGGAATAGTACCCAATTATTAAAAAATGGTGACATTACCATTTTCAGCCCATCTTGGATGGAGCTTGAAAGAATCATGTTAAGTGAAATAAGTCAGAAACAGAAGGATGAATATGGGATGATCTCACTCTCAGGCAGAAGTTGAAAAACTAGTTGTCAGTAATCAGAAGAGAAAACACAAGTAGAACCCAAACTGGAATTGGTGTATTACAGCAAAGTAAAAGACTCTGGGGTGAGTTGTGGGAGAGAGTACAGGTCCAAAAAGGATGACAAAGGACTTAGTGGGGGTTGTACTTTTATGTGGAAAACTGAGAAATGTTATGCATGTACAAATTATTGTATTTACTGTTGAATGTAAATCATTAATCCCCTAATAAAGAAATTTAAAAAAAAAAGAATTTTACAGAGGTATGGACAACAATATTTACTGTTGGCTTAAGAGAGACAAGTAAGAGAGACAAGCTTTGGTGAGTCACAGTTATTTATTGTTCCCTGATAAGATGCAGAAGCCATTATAAGTTTGCAGCTCTCTGATGACTGGGAAGACAGCTCTCCTTTGATCTGAAACTAGAGATGTTTTGAGTAGCTTCCTCTGGGAAGGACTGGAGAGCTACTCTCACACACACAGTCTCTTACTGCAGGATATACAAGGCCTGTGATTTCTGTTCTTGTCTCTCCACCCAGAAAGCCCACCACCCTACATGTTGGCTGTAAACTACTGAACCCCAAACAAAAAAACTAAGAAAAAAATAAATGAAATGATCTTCTTCTTCTTTTTTTTTTTTTAAATATCAACTTATTTTCAAGACTGTGGGAGAACTATAGTGATTATCTATGAGAGTGAGGATGGGGATATAGACCTTTGGAGATGAAAATGGTGAAATAAATAAAATAAAAGAGATAGCCTGCTGGCAAAACAAACACACACACACACACATACACAAACACAAACAAAACACTTAACAGAACTGAAAGCAAAACAGAAAACAAACAAACAAACAAACAAAAACCCAGCCAGGACAAGACATAGCTAGAGAGTCTGACTAAGGGAGGGAAGGAGAGGGGAATGTGGAAAGTAAGTTGAAAGGACACGGAACAGGAGAAGCTGGGAAGAGAAGGTTTCCCAGCTGGAGAATTCAGCAGGGATCTGAAGGGTCTGATAGGAAGCAGCATATACCACAGGGATGTAGGGTGGTGGGCTTTCTGGGTGGAGAGACAAGAACAGAAATCACAGGCCTTGTATATCCTGCAGTAAGAGACTGTGTGTGTGAGAGTAGCTCTCCAGTCCTTCCCAGAGGAAGCTACTCAAAACATCTCTAGTTTCAGATCAAAGGAGAGCTGTCTTCCCAGTCATCAGAGAGCTGCAAACTTATAATGGCTTCTGCATCTTAACAGGGAACAATAAATAACTGTGACTCCCAAAAGCTTGTCTCTCTTAAGGGAACACACACAGGCAGTTTCTAAGCTAATGTCATTGGTTCAATTTAAGTTCCTGTTGGAAAAAAATGAAGCAGAGACAGCCTAGTAAGTCTATTTTTAGTTCTTGCAAGGTGAATGACCGTCCCTTGTGGCAGTGACCTGCAAGTTCACTCTGTGGGTAGCGCAGCTTAGCCTGTTCAAAAGTGATGGTCTTTAACTTGCGTTTCAGAGAGGAGTACTGGGCAGGTGCTAGAGAAGTGAAGCTTGCCTCAGAGTCCACGGTGGGAATGTCTTAGCCCTGCTGGGGGGGTCACCCGGCTCTCGACTCTGAGAGGATGGGGATTTGGGGGGCACCTCCCATTACCCACTTCCTGCCCTGTGCTCCCCAACAAAGAAATTGAAATACTCCATGTCCTTATGAAGGGTTCTGTCTGTTCAGGGTTTTAAAAGAATGACATGAAACTGTTGAGCTAATGTGAAAGGGTGTCCAGGGTCACTGGGAGAAATAGAAGTTGCAAAATAAGAAATAGCGTCCCTGTAAAATTCGCTTTGTGCACTGATGGTGATTATTACGTAGACATGCAAGTCTGCACGAAAACTCAGGGATATCACCATAAAGTAATTGTTGGCTCTTTATTGGGTGTGTGATAACAGGGAACATTTGCTTTTTTAAAGTATTGTTATTTGCATTTTTACAAGCTAGCCTTTTATGTAATTAGAGGAATATTTCAAAGCGAAGCTTAACAGATGAAGGAAGTAAGTGCTCTGCCTTTGGAAGTCCATTTTGTTCCATCAGTCAATGCATATTCTCAGCCACATTGTTACAAGGGAACAAGGGGGAACAGAAGACACTTGCTGCCTCCCATTCCCAAAGATCCTCACAGTTTCCCATCAAAGAATTGCTAGAAAAGCATGATTATTCCAGTAAATTCAACTTTTATTGAAAACAGAACATAAGAGAGAGAGAGACAGAGACAGAGAGAGACTTAGATGATTGAGGTCAGGGCCCAAGAGAGGCTGAAGGCATTCAATCCAAAATCCGGTCTTCACCTTCTAAGCCACACTTGTAAGCACTCCCATCTCTGGGTGGGTCTCCTCTCTCAGCCACACCTGTAAGCACTCCCACTTCTGAGCAGTGACTTCTGTAACTTCTCCCTCAACATGACTTAGTTTTTCTGGAAGAACTCTCCCACTGCTAGGATTGCAAGGCCTCAACTGATCTCCCCCAGACAATTTACTTTTCACACTTCTTATTAGAGGGCCCTCATGTCAGCCGGCTATGAGGGACACACTGCTGCCAGCCCATGCAAAATGTCTATGCACAACTTGAGTGTGTGACAATTCTAAAGTTCACTAGAATGTAAGAAAAAAATGCCTCCTTACCAGAAATGAGCAAGTATTTAGAAAACTCAGTTCCATTCTTTTAAAATGGCTAGCGAGTAGCAACCTATAAATTCTTTTAAATTATTATTTATTTTTTATTCAGGGAGATGTTAAAAATGATCTTTGGCAAAATTTGTTTCTCCAAGTAGATGACAAGAACCAGAGCCCTAGAAGGTAGGATTCAGATTCCCTGAGTCTCGAGCTCTAAAAAGCGCCCGGGGCTTGTAGGAGCCTGTCAAATACACCATCTGAGTCTATTGTGAGTTGGGGTACAGTGATGATGAACAGCAGGAGGCTAGTGCAGCTCTGTTCACCAGTTACTTCTTCTTCTAGCATTTGCCCTTCTTCCATAGCCAGTCAACAGCGTCAGGTTGAGCCTGATGTAAAGTTTCGAGACCTCCTTTGAATCTGGAGAGGTGGCAGTCGTTGACTATGTGGGTCATAGTCTGTCTGGAGCCGCAGGGGCAGTTCGGGTCGTCTCTGGCTCCCCAGCGATGGGACATAGCGGCGCACTGGCCATGGCCTGTTCCATAGCGATTGAGGAGGGCCCGATCATAACGTGCTAGGTCAAAGCCGGGTTGACGCTCGCAGGGGTCTGTGATGAGGTGTTTGTTACTGCTGATCCAAGTGAATTCAGCTATGTGGTAACTAGGCTGTAACTTTAAAGATACACTGGAGAACAACAAAAAAAAAAATGTAAACTTACATCCACCCAGGCATATGGAGGAGGAGTTATAGGGAGAGGCAGGGAATATATTCTCAAAAATCCATGCCCAGATTTTTTTTTAAATCTTTAAAAAAATTTTGTATTTATTTTAATGAGAGAACTAGAAGGAGAACAAGAGAGAGACCAGAGTACTGCTCAGCTCTGGCGTATGGTGGTGGTAGTGCCTGAAGGGCCTCAGGCATGAAAGTCTTTTTTTTTTTTCTTTTCCTTGCAAAGTCTTTTCTTATTTTTTATTTTTTAAAATTTTTTATTTATAAAAAGGAAACATTTACTAAACCATAGGATAAGAGGGGTACAACCACACAATTCCCACCACCAGAACTCTGTATCCCATCCCCTCCCCTGCTAGCTTTCCTATTCTTTATCCCTCTGGGAGCATGGACCCAGGGTCATTGTGGGATGCAGAAGGTGGAAGGTCTGGCTTCTGTAATTGCTTCCCCGCTGAACATGGGCGTTGACAGGTGGATCCATACTCCCAGCCTCTCTCTCTTTCCCTAGTGGGGCAGGGCTCTGGGGAAGCTGAGCTCCAGGACATATTGGTGGGGTTGTCTGTCCAGGGAAGTCTGGTTGGCATCCTGCTAGCACCTGGAACCTGGTGGTTGACAAGAGAGTTAACATACAAAGCCAAACAAATTGTTGACCAATCATGGACCTAAAGGCTGGAATAGTGCAGATGAAGAGTTGGGGGCCCTTCCATTTTGTAGAAAGCTAGTAGGCATATTTTAGTTATATTCCAAAGGGCCTGTGGCTATACTAGTTTTTTTTTTTTCCTTTTTTCTTTTTTGCCCCTGAGCCTGAAATCTGATATGCCAGTGGATCCAAGTTATTGTCTGGGGAGATGATGTCATGGCTGGAAAAAGGACCAGAAAGCTGGATCAGGGAAGAAAGTAGCTCCCTAATATGGGGAAAGGTATATAAATATTGTTGGCTGTAAACCCCATCGAGATTACATGAAAGTCTTTTTGCATAACCACTATGCTGCCTCCCACAGCTCTATTTTTAAATATTTTAATCTAGCTATTCACTCTGACTCACTGCATTCAAAAGACTGTTGTCTAAGTGTCTGTTTCATTAGGTCAGAGAAAGACTGCATGTCCTTGTGAGACTCCAGAATGTCTGGTGGCAATTAGTTGCTCACCTCTTTAAAAATCTTGAGATCTTTGCAAAGCATTTGTGAATGAGAGCTGGCGATAGCCACAAGAGCTCCCGAGGGAAAGACTTCATCTGCTCTGATCTATTATGAATTATTTGCAGAGGCAACATCTGTGAGAGATGGACAGACAGTATTTGTGCTGCTGTCTCTATTGCCTCAGATTCCAAACAACACAGATCTGTATCAGAATTTCCAGAACTCAGTCAATAACAAGTCTGAAACTTCCTTGAGACTCAGGGCCACTTGATTCAGTGGCACGTCCATGTCAGGAGGCAGCAGAAAATTTACAAGGAGACGAAGACTCAGAATTGGGGGAGAGTCACCGCATTGCCACACAAATCTGTAATTAGCTGAGCCCTGAAGCTACCTGCGAACTCTCTGCAAGCCGTGCTCCCACCATGCCAAGCTGCGGGCTGGTCAGGGGCACACAACTCACCTTTTTTTTTCAGAGGGCCAGTGGCATTTTAACAAGGTCTTTCTGACATACAAGGATTTAACCCTAAAGGCTGATATAAACCAGAGGCTTTTCAGACATCATGATGAAATTTTGCAAGGGAGAATTTGAATCTTCAGACCTTCTGGGTCTCCTCCAAATCACTATGCTGAAGTGATGGTTCTGCTTGAGTTGCTCCCCCTCAAACAAATCCGAGCTGACTTTTCAGCTCTTTGTTCTAATGAGACATCAAGCATGTCTACTGGCTTTTGTTTTGTTTTGTTGGGGCCTGCGCAAGGAATCCACCATCACTCCTGCTGGATCTCCCATGCATTTTGCTTTCTTTTTACAGAGAAAATAAAAGGGAAGGTGGAGATATATAGGGAAAAAGAAAGACACCTGCAGCACTGCTTCACCATCCCTGAGGCTTCTCCCCATCTGCAGGTGGGTGCCTGGGGCTTGCCCCTGGGTCCTTGCTCATGGTAAAGTACACTCTGAGCTTGGTGTGTCACTGCCCATCTCCCATGAATTCTTTAATGAATTGATAAGAAAGTCCATTACAGTTCATTTCTGTCATCCTGTTTCAAGTACATATATCTCTCCACCCCCGTCATTGGAAATGTTTGTTTGAAGAAGAAATTGGCAATGTGACATGGTGGACTTGGCTCTTGCCAGCTCCCAGGTGTGAAATCTGTGCCCTGGGGTCCAACTCCAGCTTGGCAACTTCCTGCTCGTGTTGCGAAATCAGGCGCGGTGACAATGGTTACATTACGGAGCTTGGAGAACATTAAATTTGGGGCTGACTGTCCATCTCTGTGCTTACACAGCTGATCCACGAATGCATTTTGCAACATGGTAAGACATTTTATTTCTGTGACAAATGATTGCCGATAACATTCACATTAAATACAAAATAGATATTTATAGAGGAATGAATGAATGTGCATATATGTACACTGCTCCACGCTACTTTCTCAGGCTCAGATTGAGCATTAAAACTATGCTCAGTTTGGATTCTCTATCCCCTTTTAAGTTCCATTTTTTTCTTGTTTCTCAAAATATCAGCTCAGGGTACTACTCTTTCTGTAGATTTTTTTCTACATCTCCTTTTCAGGCCAAAGGGGGTAAAAAAAAAATCTCTACAAAGTAGAGAAAGAATGAATCTACTGAAAATTTGACTTCTATGGGATAACATGAAGAAAAATCTGTTTTACATAATGCAGGTTTAAAAAAAATATTTATTTGCTTGTTTTCCCTTTTGTTGCCCTTGTTTTTCATTGTTGTTGTAGTTATTGTTGTTACTGATGTCGTCATTGTTAGATAGGACAGAGAGAAATGGAGAGAAATGTTGTTACTGATGTCGTCATTGTTAGATAAGACAGAGAGAAATGGAGAGAAATGGAGAGAAATGGAGAGAGGAAGACAGAGAGGGAAAGAGAAAGATAGACACCTGCAGACCTGCTTCACCGACTGTGAAGCGACTCCCCTGCAGGTGGAGAGCCGGGGGCTGGAACCAGGATCCTTCCGCGGTCCTTGTGTTTCGCGCCAGGTGCACTACCGCACGAATCCTAGCACAGGTTATTTTTAAAAGCAGAAGTGTAACAACTAAGCAAAATGGCACAGTCTCAGTAATAGTCTTCCTCTTTGATTACAGATTCAGAAATAATAAACAGTTGCTTTTAAAAAAGGTGTTTGACAACCCCACCAGGAAATGGGGCAGAAACATGAAAAGAAACTTTGAGAATGAGATCCTAGAGGGCCAATAGACAAATGAGAAAGTGCTCAAAGTCGTGGATAATCAGAGAAATGCAAATAAAAACAATGGGATACCACTTTTCACCTGTGAGAATGTATACACTAGTGAGGACAGTAACCAAAAAATGGTGAAGAGGATGTGGGGAAAAAGAGACACAACTGGTGAGGATGTAAATTGGTTCAACCCTTGTGGAAAACAGTCTGGAGATTATAGAACACTAGACATGGACCTACCCTTTGATCCAGCTATTTCTCTCCTGGTATTCACCCAAAGGAAACAAAAACACCGATTAGAAGAGAGAGATGTGTACCCATGTTCATAGCAGCACAATTTATAATAGCCAAAACTATAGAATCAGGGTACAGGTCAAGAAACAGAATTGCCAAGGCCCCAGAAAGTCTCTTCTGTCACTTCCTGTCATCTTTCACAAACAAAGAAACCACTGTGTGGATTTCTCATATCAGAGACTGGTGTTGCCTGTTGTGAAACTGTATATAATGTACTTAGTAACTACCAAGGCATTTTTTTGTTTCTAACTTCCTTCATTCTGCACCCCAAAGTTCAAAAGGTTTTCTCCAGAAAAAGAGAGTACCTTTGGTTGAGAAGATCGGGCCTCTCTTGCAGAAGCTTTTCAGAGTCTGTTCCATTTCAAAATGAAAATCTGACTTCACATCAATAAGGATCTTGAAACCACTTACACTTGCTCCCTTTTCAACATCTTGTATCAGAATAGTGATAAACTTCTATGCTCCTTGACTGAAAGCTGACATTCTGCCCTTTCTGAACTTCTTTCTACAGGAGGAAGTGAAGAAATAATTTTCAGAGTTCTTATTGATCTGGCATTGCATTAACTATCTGCTGAGCCAGGCTATTTATTGACGAAATGCTAGCCGGCCACTTGTAATTAGCTCAGCTTTCTCGAGCAGACTATTAGGATGGGATGAAACTGAACTAGAGCAGTGTTCTCTGAAACTATTTCAGGGCTATGTGACCCTTAAAATAGCTCTCTTTTCTCCAACACATTTTAAAGAGCTGAATGGCAGTGTCTGGCTCTTGTTCATACATAACCATGTGCAAGGAGGAACAGAAAATATTCCCTTGGAAAAATTGTTGAAACACATCAAGGGTAAATTCTTTCACAGAGTGAGATGGTGGAGTTCATATAGCAAGACAGATCCTTTTCCATGTGAAGTTTCCACTCCCCTTTCAGTCATCGATCTCATGTAAGATATATCTTCTTGGAAGGCACTGTTCTTTTTAGATTTGCTCCTTCTGACATGTTTAGCATCTCAACGAGATATTCAGGGAACAGTCAAATTTTTTAAAGCAAACACTATCTAAATATATATATTTAATATACAAATTCATTTGTTACATACAGGAATTTGCTCCAAGTCATGGATAATCAGAGAAATGCAAATAAAAACGATGGGATACTACTTTTTACCTGTGAGAATGTATACACTAGTGAGGACAGTAACAAAAAAAAAAAAAGGCAAACCCGGTTGAGCACACATGTTACAATGTTCAAGGACCCAGGTTCAAACCCCTAGTCCTAATGTGCAGGGGAGAAACTTTACAAGTAGTCAATCAGTGCTGCAGGTGTTTCTCCCTCTCTCTTCCTTCCTCAACATCTCCATTCCCTCTCAATTTCTCTCTGTCCTATCCAAATAAACAAAATAATATAAAATAATTAATTATTAAAAAATTCTAAATTATCTTTATTGATAGGATAGAGACAGTCAGAAATCCAGAGGGCAGGGGGAAATTGGGGGAGATAGCGATGGAGAGAGACAGAGAGACACCTGAAGCCCAGCTTCACCACTCACAAAGCTTTTCCCCTGCAGGTAGAGACTGGGGGCTCAAACCTGGGTCCTTGCACATTGTAATATGTGTGCTCAACCAGGTGCGCCACTGCCCGCCCCCCCCCCAAATGAGTTCTTTAAGCAGAAGTTCAAAATTTTTTTTAAGAAGTTAAAGAATAGAAACAAGAACCACACTTCGATAGCAGTTTGTTACAGTTACAGCTTTTAGATCATAATCTTAAATAACAAAAGGAAAATTAAAAAGAATAATTACAGGAGGAAACATTTTGGAAGAAAGTTATTAAAAATGTTATGTGGCCTCCTTTGATTTACATGGCACAGTATTTGAATTCAGAGTGCAGGGCTATGTCAGAATGAAGTGAAAATGAGACTCCTTCTGGTTCTGTAAGAGCTGAAGAGGCCTTAAGTGACTGTGTTCACAGTGACCTGGTTGCCAGGGATTTGAGTCTCAAGAAAGCACGGATGCAGATCCAAGTGGGAAATAATATACCTATTAAAACCAGAAACCCCCTTCAGACATTTAAGAAGTCCAGATGTAAATACTGACAGCTGTCTACATTTTGGAGACATGAAATCAAAGAGTAAAATTACAGGCTAGCAGGCCTCTTTCATTTTCTCTGATTACGTCCAAACTGATCGCTGAAGTGTATTTTTGTCCCCACATGCAGTTTGAGAAGGCTGTTCTGAATGTCAGATGTGGAAAGATGGCTATACCTCAGGAGCAGTTCACGCTCTACTTACTTCCCTGGAGCCTCCTACCTCCTGGCAGCACAGTGACATTTCCCTGAGGGTGAGCAGTCTGGAACTGCAGAGAGTGTGCATGTGGAGGGGAGTCTCTTCTTATTTAAGGAAAATTAAGAGAACAGCAGAAATCCTTTCTCATTGCAGGTGAAAGTGAATTCAATTGCCATGCCACTAATTCAGGAAAATAGGGCCATTTCAACCAAATTTCTTATATATGCTGTTTTGTTTGCTCCTCTTACTCCTCAGTTTCATTTTTGTTCTTCCATTCTCTTTGTGCAACCCTCATGGAATGTTGGCTTACTAGGAACAGATTATCAGCATGTCCTATTCACTTTTCTTAAGGAGGAGAAAGAAGAAGAGGAGGAAGAGATGAAGGAGAAGGAAAAGAAGAAAGAAGTAGCCAACAGTCTCAGACTGTGTGAGAACTATTGCAGGTCACTCCAGGTTTCCCGCCTCCCCGGCTGCAGGCGGCGGAGTGTGAAGTGGCCACCTGGGAGATGTAGGGTGGCTCTGTGTGACAAGGGCGTAGTGCATAGAGAGGAAGCAGCCATGCCAGACCTATCCAGCTCCAGGAGAGCCTCAGAGGGCCGTATCATTTATTAGGGGGATTCAAGCAAGCAGATATGCCCATAGCCCAGAAAAAAGGTTGAGGTAATCATTAACCCAAACACAATGCAACACAATGCATAGTTACATCTTGACCTACAAAGTATTTGATCACAACTGGAAAGTTACTGTACAAGGCTTGGTCATGAGCTCAACAATGAAATCTTCTCTGGGGTAAATTACAGGCACTTCAGGTGGGGGGGGAGGGATCAATTGAGTAATATCAGGACATTTGTGGTGGTTTTCAAGTCGGCCATATGCAATACACAGTTAATTCATGGCCTTTGTTTTAAGGGGACAGAGTGGCATGTACAGAAAGGTAGCCCCTGTCTGGAGAAGCCATCCATCATTAGTTCATGAGGTCAGGGGGGACCTGCCATTGGCTATGCCTGGAAGGGGGGAGAACTTGGGGTCTACTCACTCAGACACTCATGGAGATAATAGCCTGGACTTCCTGGACAGTGGGCCCACTTCCCACAAACTATGGTGGTTATTGTTGGGGGAAGAGTGTAGAACTGTACCCCTGTGATTTTATAATCTTGAGAAGTACTATTAAATTATTATTAATAATAATAATCAGTCTCCTGGAGTGTTTCATCACAAGGAATGGGTATTTGTGTTGCTCGATGAGTTGAGTTTTCGGATATTTGGAATCCTGTCCCGTAAACAACCATTGTCAGCATCTGAGAGCTCCATGGACTCAAGGCCTGTCATGTGAAGGCTAACACTCCAGCTTCACTGCAGCTTCTCGCATCCCATGACCTCGAATTTTTCTTC